>NC_066556.1:7116404-7121404 GCF_024679095.1 Eriocheir sinensis | reverse complement strand
TGTGCAGTGTTTTTTGGGGGGGATTTTTAGAAGTAAGGAAGACTTTGGAATTGAGGAAGCGAAGGAGAGGTGGAAGTAGTAGGTTGGTGAGGCGGCGAGGGTTAAATGAGGTTGTTTTGACATTATGTTCTTCACCCTTTTATGGTATTGTGTTTTTTGGTGATTCTTAAAGAGTAAGGAAGACTTTTGGGGAGTGAGGAAACGAAGGAGAGGCGGAAGTTGAAGGTGGGCGTGGAGGTGAGGGCGAAATGAGGTTGTTCTTGACACTGTGTACTTTTCTTCCCATTCCGTAGTGTATGTATTGTTTCTGATGATTTTTAAGAGCAGGGAACCATTTTAAGAGGAAGGAAGAGAAGGAAAGGTGGAGGTATGAGGTAAGTGTGGCGGCGAGGGTGTGGAAATGTGGTTGTTCTTGACACTGTGTACTTTTCTTCCCATTCCGTAGTGTATGTATTGTTTCTGATGATTTTTAAGAGCAGGGAACCATTTGGTGGAGGTATGAAGTGAGCGTGGCGGCGAGGGTGTGGAAATGAGGTTACTTTTGTCCGTGTACTTTTCTTCCCATTCCGTAGTTTATGTATTGTTTTTGATGATTTTTAAGAGCAGGGAACCATTTTAAGAGGAAGGAAGAGAAGGAAAGGTGGAGGTATGAAGTGAGTGTGGCGGCGAGGGTGTGGAAATGAGGTTACTTTTGTCCGTGTACTTTTCTTACCCTCTGTGAGCTTTCATACTTGTTCTTAGTATTTTAGATTGTTTTATGAGTAGGAAAGTGACGAAACGAAAGGTATATAGATAGATAGATAGATAGATAGATAGATAAATAGATAGATAGATAGACAGATAGATAGAAAGATAAATAGATAGATAGATAGATAGATAGATAAGATAAGATGAAAGCTTTTTATTTTACCTTGTGTATTATTTACCATATTTTGAGTATTTAGACTTGTTGTTCTTAGGATTTTAATTTCGTTTTAAGATTAAGAAAGAATTTTAGAAGTGCGGAAGCCAAGACAAATAAAAGTACAATGTTGATGCGTCGGTGATAGCTTGTGTTTAACTTCAGGTACTTTTACTCCCTTTATTTTTTAGTATTTAGAATTGTGTTTTCAGGTATTTAGTTGAGTTTTGAGAGTCGGCAGGAATTGAAGGCGTCAGAAAGCGAAGAAGCGGTAGAAATATGATGATGGAGTGGCGTGATGCCTTGCTATTTTTGCCTCATTTATTCTTTTTCCCTTTTCTTTACCGTTTGGAGTTGCTGTTTTCATAGTTGTATATAAGTAGGAAGGAGTGGTGGAAATATGAGGCTGGTGGGCGGCCAGGGCGGGGAAGTGAGGTTGTTTTGCTCTTTATTTACTTTACCTTTCCTTTTTATAGCATTACGAGTTGGGCTTTTTTTTTTTAAAGGATTTCATGTTATAGTTTAATAGTAGGAGAGTATGGAAACAAGAGAAGTGTAGAATTAAGATGCGGTAATAGCTTGTTTTATTTTCTTTATTTCTTTATTTCTTTATTTGTTTATTTATTTATTTTTGCCTTGCTTAGTCTTTATAGGATTTTAGATGTTTAAGTTTAAGAGTAGAAAAGTATGGAAACAAAAGAGCTGTAGAAATAAGATACGGTCATAGCTTGTTGTTGTTGTTGTTGTTGTTGTTGTTGTTGTTGTTGTTGTTGTTGTTGTTGTTGTTGTTGTTGTTGTTGTTGTTGTTGTTGTCGTTATTGTTGTTGTTGTTGTTGTTGTTGTTTGCCTCGCTTAGTTTCTTATATCCCTTTTTCCCCATTTTGAGCTGTTGTGTTTAGGATTTCAGATTGTTTAAAGAGTAGAAAAGAATTTTAGAGTTGAAGAAGCGAAGCAAAGGGGGAAGTAAGATGCAGGGGTGGTGGTGATTTATATGTACCGTATAATATAATCTCCATTTTTCAAGAATTAATAGGTGTCGCTTTAATTCATTTAGATGGATGGGAAAGGTAGGAAAGAATTATAGGAGTTAGCAAGGCAAGAAAATGTGGAAGCTTAATAATTTTTTTGTTGTTATAATCTGAAAATACGGTTGTTCTCTGATCTTACTTTTTTTTTCCCTTCTATAGCATTTTGAGTTCTATTAGTTTAAGATTAGGAAAGAATTTTTAGGAGTAAGGAAGCCAGGAAAAGGTTGAAATAAGATGCTGGTGTGATTGTGATGGAATGTGTGAAAATACGGTTGTTTTCTGATCTTATTTCCTATTTTTTTCCCTTTTATAGTATTTTGAGATTTTTTAGTTTAAGATTAGGAAAGAATTTTTAGGAGTAAGGAAGCCAGGAAAAGGTTGAAATAGATGAAAAATAAAATGGTTTCTGATTGTCTTTTATCTATTTTTTTTTTATTTAGAGTATTTTGAGTTTTTCAGTTTAAGATTAGGGAAGAATTTTTAGGAATAAGGAAGCCAGGAAAAGGTTGAAGTATGATGCTGGTGTGATTGTGATGGAATGTGTGAAAATACGGTTGTTTTCTGATCTACTTTACCTATTTTTTTAGGAATAAGGAACCAGGAAAAGGTTGAATTGTGAATTGTGAATTGTGTTGTTTTTAATTTCTTCTTATTTTTTTTTTTATTATATTTTAAATATTTTTTATTTTTAGTTTAAGATTAGGATTTTTAGTAAGGAAAGCCAGGAAAAAGGTTGAAATATGATGCTGGTGTGATGTTGATGACTTTGAAATACGGTTGTTTTCTGATCTTAGGTTGAAGTATGATGCTGGTGTGATTGTGATGGAATGTGTGAAAATACGGTTGTTTTCTGATCTTATTTCCTATTTTTTTCCCTTTTATAGTAATTTGAGTTTTTCAGTTTAAGATTAGGAAACAATTTTTAGCAGTAAGGAAGCCAGGAAAAGGTTGAAGTAAGATGCTGGTGTGATTGTGATGACTTGTGAATACGGTTGCTGATTGGGTTTTTTTCCTTTGCATACTTTTCTTTCCCTTTCCGAGCACTTGATATTGTTGGTGGTCTGAGGAATCTAGATACATGCATTCCCCCTCCTCCTTCTTTTCCTCCTCCTCCTCCTCAGCCCATTCCTCATCCGCTTCCCCTTCTTGCAGTTCCTTCTTCTTCATCCTCCCTTTCTCCTTTACCTTACTCCTTTTCTCCATCATTTCAGCATTCGGAGTTGTTGTTTTCATGTATATAGATTGTTTTAAGAGTAGGAAATAATTTTACGAGTAAGGAATCTAGAAAAAGGTTGAAACGAGATGCAGAAGAGGCTTGAAAATACAGGTGTTGATCATTTTAACCCTATCTTGTCGTCTTTCCCTTTTCGAGCACTTGAAGTTGTTGGCGCTAGAAAGCTAGATACAAGCAGTCCTCCTCCTCCTCCTCCTCCTCCTCGCCCCATTCCTCATCCTTTGCTCCCTTCTTGCCGTCCCTTCTTTCTTATCCTCCCTTCCTCCTGCTTCCCCTTCTTTCTTCTCTCCCTTCCAGCGCCCCGCGAACAACAGGCCGGCGAGATTAATGACCCACACACTCCTCGCAGTCTCCGGAATCCCTCTCAGCGCTCCTTCATCCCTCCCCAAGAATCGCCGGCTCTTTTTACCCGTCCCCTCCTTATCCATCACAGTCTTTCACCCCTTCACCCTTCACCCTTCGCCCTTCACCCCCTTGCCCGCTAGATCCATCACTCATCTTACAAGTCTCCGATGGCTCAGTTGCTTCAGCCTTCTTTAACATTCTACGGTTCTTTTTAGTTATTTTTCTTTTTTTTATTTCTTAGCATCTTTCATCTCTTTGTATCATCTATACTCTGCGGCTTTTCATAATTCTCTTTTCTTCTGCAAATTCATCAGTCATACCAAGTAATCTTACCCCCTTTTAGCATTCTACAGTTTATTTCTAGTATTTTCTTTTTATCTTAACATCTTTCATCTCTTTTTACCATCTATACTTTCTACGGCTTTTCACAATTCTCTTTTCTTTTACAAATTCATCAGTCATACCAAGCAATCTTACCTTCTTTAGCTTTCTACAGTTCTTTTTTAGTATTTTTCTTTTTATCTCTTACTATCTTTCATCTCTTTTTACCATCTATACTTTCTGTGCCTCTTCACAATTCTCTATCCACCTCCGAATTTCTCAGTTATCCCAAACAAGCTCACGTTCTTTAGCAATCTACAGTCGTTTTTAGCCTTTTCCTTCTTATTCTTCAGCCTCTTTCATCTCCTCTCTACCATTTAAACTTTCTGCAGCTCTCCACATTATTCTCCACTTCTGCAGATTTCTCATTTATCCCAAACAATCTTAAGTTCTTTAGTTATTTATAGTCCTTTTTTAGCATTTTTCTTCTTATTTCTCATCATCTTTCACCTCCTCTTTACCATCGAAATTATCTGCAGCTCTTCACTAATTCCTCCTCTTCTAAAGATTTCTCAGTTATCCCAAACAATCTTTAGTTCTTTAGTTATCTACAGTCTGTTTTTTAGCATTTTTCTTCTTATTTCTCATCATCT
Organism: Eriocheir sinensis; assembly: GCF_024679095.1. NCBI lineage: Eukaryota > Metazoa > Arthropoda > Malacostraca > Decapoda > Varunidae > Eriocheir > Eriocheir sinensis. Next base: position 7,116,922 of record NC_066556.1, on the reverse strand, counting down.
TTCACCTCCTCTTTACCATCGAACTTCTCTGCAGTTTTTCACTAATTCCTCCTCTTCTCCAGATCCCTCATTTATCAAACTTTTTCTTGCGTGAGCCATTTTCATCACTTTTTCATTTATTTTATTTTCCTTATTTCTGAGATCAAAGTCGTTCCTCTGTATACTTTCAACACCCTCCTTAGATATTCACTACTCTCTTCTACTTCTCCAGATGCCTCAGTTATCCCAAACAATCTCACATCATTCATCTTGCCCAGACATTTACATAACTATTTTTTCTTCATATTCTCGAGCTCTAACTCTTCCCCGTGTATACTTTCAACCCTCTCCTTAGATCTTCACTATTATCTCTACTTCTTTGGACTCTTGAAGTTTCCACAAGGCCCTTTTATGTACTTTTCATGCAATCCACAGACCCTTAATAGCCTTTCCCTTCTCCTCCCTCAACCTCTTTCATCCCATCGTACCCTCAAAGCCTTCGTCTTCTCATCACAATTCTCTCTACTCCTTTAAACTCC
>NC_066556.1:7053904-7111404 GCF_024679095.1 Eriocheir sinensis | reverse complement strand
AGCCGTGTGTGCGTTAGGACGTGGAATGACTGTGAAATGGAAGGAGGAGGAAACGCGGAAGGGAGTGAGAAGATTATGGAGTGACTTAAAGAAGGTTAGATACGTGCCGTGAACACAAGGCGAAAGAAAGAAAGAAAGAAATATATAATAGGCGTGTCTGCGTTAGGAAAGCGACGTGAAATGACTCTGAAATGGAAGCAGAAGGAGAAAAATGGAGGAGAATAGTGGAAAGGTTATTAACTCTGACTTGAAGAAGGTTAGATGGATGCAAGAGAAAGGATGACAGAGAAAGCAGAGATCACAGAGGAGATGGAAGTGCCAACAGGAAAGGAAATCACATCAGGATAGAAATTAGAGAAAAAGGATTAGAGAAAAAGGAAGGGATGTAGAAAGGTTATTGACTATGCCCTGAAAGAGGATACCTGCAGGACAATGGGTGATAGGAGCCGAGGAGAAAGACAGATCAGAAAGTAGATGTGAGGGGATACAGGAGAGGAATAAAGGAGAGATGAATGGAAAAGGAAGGGGAGTGAAAAGAAGATTATTAACTCAGACTTGAAAGAGGATAGATAGATGCAGGAGAACGGATGAAAAGGGACGAAGAGAGAGATCAGAGAGAAGGTGGAAGAGGAAACCAGAGAGGATGAAAGTGAAGAGGAATGGAAAATGGATATATTGCCAGAGACCTTAAAGGGAATAGATGAAAGGGAACGGACGATAGGGTATGCGAAAATAAATTGATGGACCAGGAAAGGGAAGGGAACGAAGAGGGAAAGGGAGACAGGACAGGAGGATAAAGAAGAGGAATGGAAGGTACTACGGGAGATCAAAGGAACGAATGGAATGGACCGAAGCAACAGCAAGAGAACGATTGAGAAAGAGAACCAAAGCAAGAGGAAAGAAAGAAAAACAGGACAGGAGTATAATGAGAAAATGGAAACGAAAAGATAAATGACACAGACTTGACAGGAAGGACATATTACAGATACGAATGTTAAGGAATAAAGAGAACAAGAGAAAGAACAAGAAAAAGAACAAAAAGAAAATCGAAAGAAAAGCAGATCAGGATAATAAAAACGAGTGATACAAAACGAAATTAAAGGGGAACAGAAGAATTATGGAAGAGGACAGAAAAAAGAGAGAAAGGAGGAGAAAGGAGAATGGATAAGAGGAAGAGGAGAATCGGGGAAAGGAAGGGAAGGAAAAGGGCAACAGATGACTCAGGAAAGAGAACAAAAGATAAACGAAAAAAGAAAAGAGAAAATGAGCGAAAGACCGGAAGGAAACGAAAGGGGACATAGAAAGAAGAAAGAAAAAGGGGAAGAAAAAGAAATGGAGAAGAGAAAGACCGGGGAAAGGAAACAAAAAGAGAGAGAAAAGAATCAGAATCAGTAAAGAGAACGGAAAAAGAAAGAAGGAGAAAGAGGATAGAGAGAAAGAGAAGCGGCTGGGGAAGAGAAAGGAGACAGGGAGAAGGCGGCGAGGTAGGGGATCATGGAAATAACAATGAGTAATGGACGGAGAAATTAATAGCTGTTGTTAATAGTAGTGTCGGTGGTGGTGGTGGTGGTGGAGGTGGTGGTATATGTGAGTGTTAATGGAGAATGAACCCACTTTGTGATTCATGGAGTTGCGTAGTGTTGTGTTGTGTAGTGTTGTGTACTGTGCGTGGATGGTAGATGTGCTCATGTTTAATTGCCGTCCGTTTTGGTTGTTGTTGTTGTTGTCGTTGTTGTTGTTGTTGTTGTTGACGGTGGGGATGTTCTGCCCTCTGCTTTATATTCATGGTTATTATATTTTCTATTGTTTATTATTAACTTATTTGTAGGCCTATTTTTTTCGTCTTGCAATTCAGCATCTATTTTCTGTCCCACTGTCGTTCGTTTCCTGCTCATCATTTTCATCACTATTTTTAAACCTTACAAATCCCCTTCATTTAAAGTTTAGGGATTTGAAGCATCTAATTTTGAGTTTTTCGATTTTTATGCTTAATTGGACTTCTTCAATGGCTTCTAATTATCAGTAAGTCTAATTTATCCGTGTCTACCTGATATTTCAAGCTCCTCCATACCCTTTAAGTTATTACAAGCTTTTCCATACCACTTCAGTTAGTTTAATTCATTTTATTCACCTTTATAGTTAATCGTTTTTCATAGCCACCTTCAGTAACTTAGTCTTGCACGTCACTTCCTTCAGCTACTTCAAACGTCCATCATTCCCCTTTTCCTCGTAGTTACTCCTCGCAAAACATCCATTCATTCTTTACTCCGTCTTTTATTTCACGCTAATCGCTTTAATTCCATAGTCATCCCCAGTCGTTTATATCACTTACTCCAGCTACTTCAGGCGTCCATCATTCCCCTCTTCCTGGTACTCACTTCTCTCAAAACATTTCCTATTCATCCTTTCATTTCTTTACTCCGTCACTTATTTCACGCTGATCTCCTTAATTCCATAGTCATCCCCAGTCGTTTATACCACTTACTCCAGCTACTTCAGGCGTCCTTCATCCCCCTCACCTCACAGCCCCTCTTCGCCGCATCCCTCATCCCCGCGCACTCACAAGTTCCTTCCTCGCGTGGCGGTAATTCACGTTAATGCTTCCCTCCGGCTTTAATGGTGCCTAGACGCCCCGCAAGCCACTCCGTCACCCTTAGCCGCGGCACCACCCTTAGTAATGCATTTGCCTCCTCACCCTCCTGCTGCTTCTCCTCCTCTTCCTCCTCCTCCTCCTTTGCTTCTCCTCCTCCTCCTGCACCTCCTACGCCAATTCCTTCTCCTCCTCCTCCTCCTCTTCCGTTTCCAGGCTTTCAATGCAAAATTCTAAGTACAGTTCTCCTACGTCACCCTTTGTTATGCAGTTTTCCTCCTCTTCTTCTTCCTCTTCCTCTTCTTCCTCCTCCTCTTCCTCCTCCTCCTCCTCCTCCTCCTCCTCTTCCGGTTGCAGGCTTTCAATGCAAAAATTCTAAGTACAGTTCTCCTACATCTTCCTTTTCCTCCTCCTCCTCCTCCTCCTCCTCCTTTACCCTATTCACAAAAGTACGATTCTTCTTTTCCACTTGTTTTATTACTTGTGTGCCTCTTTAAGTTTCTCCTTCGTCTTGTTTTGTAGCACACTTTCCTTCTTTCTCCTTTATTTCTTTCTCCTCCACCTCCTCCTCATCAACAACTGTATCATCTTCCTGCTTTATGTTTTTTTTCTTCCTTTGCGTTCATCTTAACATTCTCTTTCCTCTTATTTTGTAGCACAGTTCTCCTCTTTATCTATTATCTCTTCCTTCTCCACCTTCTTCTCATCAACATTATCATCTTCCTACGTTACCTTATTCACAGAGGTTCAATTCTCCTTTTTCACTTTTTTTTTTCTCTCTGCGTTTCTCTTTAAATTCTTCCCCATTTTATTTTTGTAGCACAGTTGTCCTCTCGCGCTTATAAATTCTCCTCCTCCTCCTCCTCCTCCTCCTCCTCCTACTACTACTACTACTACTACTACTACTACTACTACTACTCCTATTATTTCTCCTTCACACTCTACATTTAGGTACGTTTTCCTCCTTTCCAGAAGAGTTTTGCTTATTCAAGAGCGAGTCAATTTGATTAGAATTTACGACCCACCTTCTAGAGCGACTTAAAGATTAAAAATGTTTCAAAGTGTTTCATAGTCATGTTTCGCCCTTCCCTCTACGCTGCCCCGAGATGATAAGTGCCATTTAACCCGGTAGCTGCGGGGAAGACGTTTCTTAGGTTAGGTTAGGTTAGGTTAGGTTAAAGGCCCCTCTAAGTAAAATAATGAGAAAGACTCATCACTCACGCAAACCATTTCGTAATATATATCAACGCATTTGTGATCAGTTTATGCATCATCTATTTTGGGAGGTTTATAATATGGCAGAAATTTGACCCATCGCTGGTACACGGTAAAAGCCGCAAATCTGGCCCGTCGCTGCTACCGGATTAAAGGACCCTCTAAGCGAGAAAAATAAGAAAAAAATCATCCCTCACGCAAACCATTTCATAATATATATCAACGCATTTGTGATCAGTTTATGCATCATCTATTTTTGCGGGTTTATATCATGGCAAAAAAAAAGGCCTGTCGCTGGTACACGGTAAAGCCGCAAATTTGGCCCGTCGCTGCTGCCGGGTTCATTAATTTCTAATCTAATCTAACTAACGTCTAATAGTGTGTTCTCTTTTTTTCTTTCCATCTATTTTATCGCTGTTTTCCGTTTGATTTTCCACTTTTTTATCATTTTCTTAACCAGTGTATTATCTTTTACGTGTCTTCTTTCTTACGCCTCGATATAGAAAGCTTTATCATTTGTTGTTGTTTTCTCTCTCTTTCCAGCTTTTTTTCTCGCTATTTTTCAATTGAGACATTTTTAACCTTTTTTTTTTTATCCATTCTCGCATCTTTCTATGTCTTCATTGGCAAACCTGAAGCTCCCCGATATGAAAAGTTATTTATCATTGTAACCTTACTCACCATTATGCGTCATTGTGCTTTGTATCAGCTGTCTTTGTCATCCTTGGTGCAGGGCGATCCAATACCCTTCACGGCTCAAAGGAGGGTTCGACGGATCATATGTCCGCGTCGCGTATTGGTTCGTCCTTCCTATAGGTAGACGAGGGCAGAACCGCACAAAGAAATAGATAACAGTAGGCAGGAAGACAGACAGACATATGCAAGAACCAGACATACGGACAGAAAATCAGGCAGACAGACAGGCAAACAGATAAACAGGTACAGACAAACAAATAGACAGACATTCGAAGAGATAGACAGACAGATAAACAGACAAAAACAAGAACCAGACAGACAAAGACAGACATACAAAAACAAATCAACATACAGGTAAACAGACAAACAGGCTGACAGGTAGACCGATAGACAGATAAACAGACAGGTACAGGCAAACAGACACTCAATTCCCTTCTTCAACGCCTAAAAAATTCCAACAAAACTTCGCTCTAACTCTTTTACTCACCTCACTCACTCACTTTCACTTTCTCTCACCTTTACCTTCACCTTCAGCTCACCTTTCGATGTGTACGTAAACCCTCTCACTCTCTCTCTCACTCTCGCTCTCTCTTTCCCTCGTGTAAACTTTCCCACAAGCAACTTTATCCGGGTCTTTAATCCCCCCAAAAAATACGGCAGTTTCCGCCAACTTTCACTCCTTATCGGGACCGGGGAGACTAAATTTGGGGGAGGGCGAATGAGGCCTCTCCATTTTTTCCGTGTAATTCCTTTTTTTTTTCCCCAACATTTTTTTTTTATTATAACCTTTCCGCGAGATAAGCTCAGGTGGGGTGGAGGGAGCGGAAAGGTAAAAGTGCTGTCATTACCTGTCGTTTGGGCGAATCTTTTACCTGTTCACCGCGTGCAAATGCAATTGGATCAGCTCTTCTATTTTTTTCCTTTCGTCCTCGTCTTCTCATTTTCTCCAACTCTTCCCATTTTTGGGTGTAATTATTTCCTCCTTCCAGCTCTTTTTGATTTCTTTTTCTCTCATAATTTTTTACTTTTCTCGTCCGTAAGTGGGTTGCATTGGACGCCTGGTTTTCTTTGCATCTTTTTTTTTCATTTATTTGTATGTGTTATTCGTTTTGATATATTTCCTTATCATAAAAATAGTAATGTTCGAAAAATATATATAATGGTGTGTGTGTGTGTGTGTGTGTGTGTGTGTGTGTGTGTGTTAAAGAGAGAGAGAGAGAGAGAGAGAGAGAGAGAGAGAGAGAGAGAGAGAGAGAGAGAGAGAGAGAGAGAGAGAGAGAGAGAGAGAGAGAGAGAGAGAGAGAGAGAGAGAGAGAAAGTTAGTGAAGCAAGGTGTATCTAAGCTGAGAGTTTTCTGGACGGACAGGTAAAGGGATTAATTAGTCAACCTGTGTTACCTCACCTTCTCTCTCATCGCCTCGTCGTATTCTTTTCTTTTCACTTAAAATTTTCGTCGCTATTTTCATTGTTTTAGTTTTGACCTTTTCATTTTTCGTCGCTTTTTTTTTTCAATTGTTTTAGTTCACCTTTTGGCATTTGTTCCTGGTTTTTTTTTCTTTTTATCTCACCTTTTGATTCCTCGTCGCTTTTTTTCATGGTTTAATTTCCTCTTTTATTTCTTCGTCTGGTTTTTTTCATAATTTTAGTTCACTTTTTATTTCTTCGTCTGTTTTTTCTTCATAATTATAGTTCATTTTTTTAACGTTTCGTCGCTTTTTTTCGTTGTATTAGACCACCTTTTAATACATCGCCGTTTCTTCACAGTTTTCGTTCACCTACTAGCTCTTCTTTGTTTTATTTCACTAGTTTGAGCTCTCCTTTTTAATATAAGGAAGAATTAAAATGAAAGAACAGTAAAAAGATCAGCGATAGACAAAACAAAATTAAATATGGACAACCAAATATTCCGATCGTTTAACCATCAACGACTCATGCTATCACACAAAAAAAAACAGCATAAACTAACACCACAGAGTCACGTCACATCATAAAATTTCGACTCGCCGACACCCGAATCGTATTACATCTCACGGGCGTCAGTGGGCAGCGCGTACCAGCCGACCTTCAAGAATAAAGTAAAACAACATCTATAAGCTCTGCTACTATACCGGGAACACACACGCTTGCATCAGATAGGCGTGAGCTCTTCCAATCTACCCTGTTCCTTTATGTATTAATCTACCTACGTGGTTCATCGCAAAAAGAAAAGCAAGTTATTATGAAGAAAAGATAATAATAAACTTTGCTACTGGAAACTTTAACTCTTGGCATGTGTTCGTTTTTTTCTTTTCAGTCTTTTCCATTTCCTTGTGTGTGTGTATGTATGGTGTATGGCTCCATGTATAAAGAAAAACATATTGGTATTAAAAAAAGATACCCATATACTTTTACTACGACGGAGGGCGACTCTAATCTCTCTCATCTCCACGTGTGAAAGTGTGTATGGTGTGTGTATGTTTCCCATCGCACACAGAATAACACCTTATCGTAATATAAAGACACACGGACTCCCCACTACAGGCAGCTAACACTCTCTACACACGCAGTAGTAATAGGGAGGTCACACTGGTCGTTCCCGCTCGCCGCACGACCTCCGCGTTTCCAATATTCTTAACGAGGTGCATGAGCCGGCCCGATCCGAATGGCTTGTTCTAAATACGGTTGTGTAGCGGTATTATTACGTCCGCGCTCGTAAATGTAAAATGGCGCGTGTAATAAAGCCCAGCATCCTGTTTGGGCTTTAATGGTCGACCCCTCTGTTTTGTTGGCGAGTTTTTTTAGGTTTTAGGGAGAGTGCTACAGCTGGCAGGGTATAGAGGGCGAGGGTCCGTCTGTTGGCGAATGTTACCTACTCCTTTCTTTCGCCATTCGATAGATAGATAGATAGATAGATAGATAGGTAGATAAAGTATTAAATAGAGAGAGAAGGGAGAGTTGAAGTGGACAAAAGTATATAAAGAGGAATGAATGAATATGACGGAGGTTAGAGGTTAGCAATGAATAATAAATGGAAGGGAAGCAAGAGAGAGAGAGAGAGAGAGAGAGAGAGAGAGAGAGAGAGAGAGAGAGAGTACCCCCCTCCTCCCCCATCCCTCCAAGACAGGCAAGTTCGCACCGTTGGCGGGCGAGAAGACGCGGATGAATGGAAGGATTTAGCTTCATCGTGACTTATGAAGGCTTCGAGGCAACTCACGAAGCCTTGAAACCGAGGATGATTACACTTAAATTCCTTCGCATTATCTTCCCCGGCGCCTCCTTTCCCCTCAGGCCTCGTTACTTTTCCCATCCGTCTATATCTTGGCAACGAGGGAAAGATTTTGGTGAAGAAAAGCGTGTGAGCGGCTTGAGAGAGGAGCCCGCGAGGTTTTATTTTGTTTTGCGCGGTCGTTGGGTTTGCGATTTCAAGGTTTGCGATTTCATGGTTTGCTGTTTCGTGGTTTGCGATTTCGTGGTATGTGACATCGTGGTTTGCGTTTCATGGTTTGCGGTGTCATGGTTTGCGGTGTCATGGTTTGCGGTTTCATGGTTTGCGGTTTCATGGTTTGCGGTTTCATGGTTTGCGGTGTCATGCTTTGCGGTTTCATGGTTGCGGTTTCATGGTTTGCGATTTCATGGTTTGCGGTGGTTTTCGATTTCGTGGTTTGCGATTTCGTGGTTTGCGGTTTCATGGTTTGCGGTTTCATGGTTTGCGATTTCATGGTTTGCGATTTCATGGTTTGCGGTTTCATGGTTTGCGGTTTCATGGTTTGCGGTTTCATGGTTTGCGGTTCCATGGTTTGCGGTTCCATGGTTTGCGGTTCCATGGTTTGCGGTTTCATGGTTTGCGGTTCCATGGTTTGCGGTTTCATGGTTTGCGGTTCCATGGTTTGCGGTTCCATGGTTTGCGGTTCCATGGTTTGCGGTTCCATGGTTTGCGGTTCCATGGTTTGCGGTTCCATGGTTTGCGGTTTCATGGTTTGCGGTTCCATGGTTTGCGGTTTCATGGTTTGCGGTTTCATGGCTTGCAGTTCCATGGTTTGCGGTTTCATGGTTTGCGGTTCCATGGTTTGCGGTTTCATGGTTTGCGGTTTCATGGTTTGCGGTTTCATGGTTTGCGGTTTCATGGTTTGCGGTTCCATGGTTTGCGGTTCCATGGTTTGCGGTTTCATGGTTTGCGGTTTCATGGTTTGCGGTTCCATGGCTTGCAGTTTCATGGCTTGCAGTTTCATGGTTTGCGGTTTCATGGTTTGCGGTTTCATGGTTTGCGATTTCATGGCTTACTGTTTCGTGGTTTGCGGTTTCATGGTTTGCGATTTCATGGTTTGCGATTTCATGGTTTGCGGTTTCATGGTTTGCGGCTTCGTGGTTTGCGTTGTTGGGTTTATGTTGTCGTTGGTTTTGCGTCATCGCGTTGTCGCTGGCTTTGTGTCGTTGTGGTTTGCGATGTTTTTTTTTTTTTTCTTTTATACAACAAAGGAGACGGCTCAAGGGGCAACAAAAAGAGTGTAGAAAAAAAAAGCCCGCTACTCACCGCTCCCACAACAGACAAAAATAGAGAGTGGCCAAAAAAGAGGTCAATTTCGGGCATTGTGGTGGTTTACTCTCTCGTGGTTTGTTTGCGGTTTCAGGGGTTGCGTTGTGGTTATGTTGCGTTGTCAGTGGGTTTGCATTATCGTTGTTTGCGCTTTCGTTGGTCGCGTCATAAGGTTGCGCGCTAGAGTGACGGGCAGCGCTCAATAAAGAAAGTTAATGATGTTGTTGAGGCTAAAAGTTGAATTAAACATTGGGTTAATCAATAGCCGGAAGAGAGAGAGAGAGAGAGAGAGAGAGAGAGAGAGAGAGAGAGAGAGAGAACAAAAAGTGAGAGAAGTAAAAAAAGAAAGAAAAGAAAGAAAGGGAGGAAAAAGGAAGAAAAAAGAAGAAGAGGATAAGAGAGAGAGAGAGAGAGAGAGAGAGAGAGAGAGAGAGAGAGAGAGAGAGAGAGAGAGTATTCTTACCTACCATAAATACAACCCTCTCAACATTGCAAACATGAACGAAGCATTGTGTATTTACCGACCTTGCTCGTAACTCTTAGTCCACTACTACTATTTCGTTCGTAAGTGCACGGCGTTCATTATTGATTGAAGGACGAACGGCATCACGAAACTCGATCCTTATCTTTACCGTTATAATTTATAAAAACGTGAAAATTATAACTACAATATCCTTTAAACGTTCATCTAACCTTTTTACTTCTATTTTATTAATTTCCGAAGCTTTTTTTTAATGCGCTATATTCCTACATGCTCTTCGGCTTTCAGTACAGCCATAAAGTATCGCGTATATCATATTTATTTTCTTTTTATTGATTTTTCTCATGGTAAGCAGTACCTTCCCATCAAGCTGTAGTGCAGCGACTTGCCTGATGGGCGAGCCTCCCATAACTCACTCTGCGAGTGGAGTACCTCTTTGGCCGACTGGTTAAGGAGTGGCTCTCCCGTCTCGCTGGTCGCGCGTTCCATCCCCGGCGCCGGCAAAAACCTTTCCTTGTCTGGATTAATTTATCGTGTGTTTCATTACACGCAGAGGTCGTGTTGGAGGATAGTAAAGAGTAAATTCTGGCGTTTCAAAGCCCCATCCTTGTAAGAACGTCGTTAAGAGATCCGTTACGAACACCTTATGATCCGTGACGCTTTGGAAGGCAACGATTCCTCGGAATCTCTCGGTCTTGGCATCGGGCAGGGAGGCGTGAACAAGGTCGAGGTATTTTAAAGCTGTAGCAAACGGGAACGAAGGAGGGAGGAATGGCGGTCTGGGGGAAAATGGATCGGAGAAGGAAAAGCAGGAATGTAGGAAAGAAGGAAAGGAGGATGCATAGATAGACTGATGAAAATAAAGTCGGAACGAAGAAATTTAGGAAAGAAAAAATAATGAAAAAGGATAAATAGATGAAAAAGAAAAAGGGATAGACGGAGGGAAAGTAATGAAAAGAGGAAGAAAGAAATGAAGGAGGAAGGAAACCTAGATAGATGGATGAAAAGAATGAAGGAAGACGTATAGGAAACAGTGAGGGAAAGAAAAATGGGTGGATGGAAGGAAGAATGGATGAGAGAAGGCAAAGTAGAAGGAAAGGAAGGAGAAAAGTAAAGAAAAAAAGAAATACACGTGAATAGAAAGGAAAAAGAAAAAAAAAAGAAAAACGGGTGGACGGGAAAAAATATGAATGGAAAAGAGAGAAGTAAAAAGGAAGAAGGGAAGTAAGGAAGGAAAGTAGGAATAAAGTAAGGAAAGACGAAAGAATATCACGTAAAGGAAGAAAGGATAAGGGAAGGGATCAGAAGAAGGCCTCGGAGCCTCATAACGGACTGAACGCCGCCCTGGCTGCATCCTTCCCTCCTTTATGCCCTTAGAACGACGCTGGACAGGACTCTCGGGCTCACAGGATACCGAGCGAGGAGTCCTATTATCTCTCTCTCTCTCTCTCTCTCTCTCTCTCTCTCTCTCTCTCTCTCCTTTTTTCTTCATTTTTTCCTCTCTTTTCCTTTCTTTTTACTCTTCTTTTTCTTTCCTATTATTTTCCATTCTTTTCTCTCCTCTCTTTTCTTCTCTATCTCTCAACCCATCGTTATCCATCTGTCTCTCCATCTACAACTATCTATCTGTCTATCTATCCATCGTACCACCACCACCACTACTAATATCATCATCATCATCATCATCAACCACAACAACCACAACATCTAACCTGCCAACATGGACATAATCATTCCCAGGTCACATCCCCGCCAGCCTCCCGCCCTCACCTCTCTCCACTTGGCCTTAATTAGGAGAGTTTTACCTTGAATAACTGTGGGCCGTTTGCGTCATGGGAAAGACAAGCGGATGGTGTTTGCATGATCACCACCAGACACACAAACACACGCACACACACAAGATTGGTGGACAGACATGCAGACAGACACACACGCGCACACATATAACAGACATGCAGACAGACAGAGAAGTAAACAAGCCTAGTAATTAAGGATATACTGGGTTCGCTGTTTTATTTTGTGTTTAATTTAGTTTATTGTTTTGTGTTCCTTTGTTCTCTTTCTTCATCTTTTTTTTTCATATCATCCTCTTCTCCGTTCTTTCTCTGTTTTCTTTTCTCGCTCCCTTCTCTTTTATCATCATTATTGTCCTCTTCTCCCTCTCTTCCGCTTCCTTTCTTCTTTCGTTTTCGTCTCGTTCTCTTCTGTTTTTTCTCCTCTTCCTCCATTTTCTTCTTTTGTTCTTCCTCCTTCCTCCGGCTCCCTCTCCTCCTCCGTTTTCTTATCTTCATTCACTTCTTTTCTCTATTCTCTTCTCCTATTTCTTCCTCCATTTTATTATCTTCTTCATTCTCCTCCTCCTCCTCCTCCTCCTCCTCCTCCAAAATACGCCTTGCTGAAATATCTCCGGAAGGTGCAACTAAGCAAGAGAGAGAGAGAGAGAGAGAGAGAGAGAGAGAGAGAGAGAGAGAGAGACCTTATTATATATTATTTCGTGACATTTTCCGGTGACGTCATCATTATTATTAGCATGCAGGTCTAATTTTTTTCCCACGGTCTGACAGGTGACGAACGCGGTAATTACTCACCAGTGTCGTTGATGTTGTTGTTGTTGTTGCTGTTGTTGTTGTTGTTGTTGTTGTTGTTGTTGTTAGTCTTTCAAAACTGCTGATCGTCCAGAAAATGTTATTGATTAGGTGATTGTCAGATTGTATGACATTTTTTTCATTTATTATTTTTCTTTACTATTTCTTTCATTCAATCAGTAAATCATTCACTCACTCATTTAATATCTTATTTCTATACTCATCCTCTTTTTTTATTTCCTCATTCTGTCATCCGTTCTCTCATGGTTTCCCTCTTTTATTTTCACTCATTTTCATTCGTTCATTCATTATTTCATTCATTCATTAAATCATTCACTCACTCGACTGTTCACTTAGTCATAATCATACTCGTTCACTCATTTATTCTCTTATTCCGTCATTCGTTCACTCAGGCTTTCCTTTCTTTCATTCTCACTCATTCTTCCATTCGTTCATAATTTATTCATTTATTCATATCACAAATTCATTCATTCACTCACTCAATCACTCAGTCTTACTCACATCCATTCACTTATTATCTCATTCATTTACTCACACGATCCTTCTTCCATTCCCTAATTCATTCACTCATCCGTTCCTTCTATCATTCATTCTCTCATTCATTCACTCATCCGTTTCTTCTTTCATTCATTCACTCATCCATTCCTTCTTTCATTCATTCTCTCATTCATTCACTCATCCGCTTCCTCTTTCATTCATTCTCATTCATTACTTATTTATTTTGTTTACTCATTCATATCAGTAATTCATCCACTCACTCATTCCTACATCCATTCACTTATTATCTCACTTATTCATTTATTCTTTCCTTCTTTCATACATTCAACTATTCACTCATGCTTTCCTCCATTCATTCTTTCATTCTCTCTCTCTCTCTCTCTCTCTCTCTCTCTCTGCTCCCTTGTTACACTTGCTCAGTCCTCCTCCTCTTCCTCTTCCTCCGCTTCTAATGCTTTCTCCTTAATTACTGTTTGTGTTTTTTCTTTATTCTAGTTCCATCTTTATAAATAGTTTCTTTTGTTTTTGTTTATTTACTGTCGATTTTCTTTGCATTCATATTGTGTTAAGTTACCCTTTTAACTGTCAGTCATCTTTATAAATATTAGTGCTTCTCTATACTTTAATTCTATCTTTATGTATTCAGTAGTTTTTGCTTTATTATTTTTTTCCTCGTATATTATTTCTAACTGTCTGCCTTTGCCTTCACATAATAATTAATGTTTCATCTTTAAAGCTGTTTGTATTTCTCTTTACCTGAATTTCATCTTTTGTATATAATTTTTGTTTGATTTATTTTTTTGTTCTTCATTCCATATCATTTTCTTATTTGTCTTCCTTTCAGTGCATATTATATCAGTAACTCTTTTAACTGTCTTTCACCTTTATAACTATTTGTGCTTCTCTTTACATCAATTTCATCTTTTTCTAGATATGATTTTCCTTTTTTTTGGGGGGGGGTTCCTCAATCTATATCATTTTTCATTTGTCTTCCTTTGCCTTCCTATCATATTAAGTTACCGCTTTAAGTGTCTGCCCTTTGCCTTGCCCTCTGCAGTCTATATCCAATCAGCCACTTTTTCTTTCCTCCATCCACGACTCTTTCCAGGCCCAGGGACGAGACACAGCGGCTAGATCGAACCAGTCCTCCCCTTCCTTTACCTTTATTTTCATTATTATTTATGCATTATACTTTATTATACATTTCATGACGCACTATTATACATATTCCTACCCTAATGTAGCTGCACCACGCTCGTGCTTAACGATTTTTTTTTTTTTCATTTGAAAAAATATTTAATTTGTGTAAAAAAAAATCTTTGTTTGAAGAGCTGAAAAAAATGTACGGACAGTCTTATTTTCGGTGGAGTGGAGTTTACTTCGCATTTTTTTTTTCTCTTTTTTTTGTGATGTTCCCTCCATGTTTATCCTTTATTCTGGCTTCATGTAATTTGGTAGGTCAGTGAAAGTCATTCAGAATACATCATAGTATATTTATTATAACAATAAATACCAAACATTTTACAGTTGGAAACCTTTAGGATAAAAAAGCTACGATTGTTCCACTTAAGACAGATTTGAATGTATGGTTGTATTATTAAGAGGAAACACTGCAGCACTTCCATGTAAGTACTTTTGGTTAAATACAATATTTACTTTTCATACAATGTTTATCATATAGTGTATAATTATTACAATTATTAAAAAGTGCAACAGGTTGAGCCAAAAGAGTATAAATTCTCAAAGTTACAAAGTCTACAATCCTGACACACCTGAGACACAGACAATTAATGATAAAGTGAATGGAGCAGGAAGATAAAGAATAAAAACATTACTCATTCACCACACACCTTCCTCAGCACTTCCAGTTCACTGCCGCTCAACAATATCATTGATGCACTATGGCTGACATATAAACATAATTACTCTCAACATCCTTCAGTGCACTGCACATGAAAATCTACTAAAAAATGCAGGAGCCACCCAGACCAGGAAGTGTTCCCACAGGCCACTACAAACAGTCGTGTCACTCCTAACCACACACACACTAAGCTATAATTACACTGTATGATCTCAATGTTCAATGGTAGACTAAAATGAAGGATTAATATATAAAAATAGGCAAAGTGGCTACAGTAAAAAGGTACTGGAGTTAGTCATTGTGAAGTATTGTGTATGGAGAAAGTCATAAAGGATTCCAGTAAACTGATAAACAGGAAAGTCTTGTCATGATCACTGGGTATATATATATATATATATATATATATATATATATATATATATATATATATATATATATATATATATATATATATATATATATATATATATATATATATATATATATATATATATATATATATATATATATATATATATATATATATATATATATATATATATATATATATATATATATATATATATATATATATATATATATATATATATATATATATATATATATATATATATATATATATATATATATATATATATATATATATATATATATATATATATATATATATATATATATATATATATATATATATATATATATATATATATATATATATATATATATATATATTTTGTAATGCATTTTCACATGATACATAATACTTTTCTGTGCTAATCATAAATTCAAAACTTACATTACTATGATTTTTGCTTTGAAAAATCTGCAGTATTGTACCAACCCAAGATGGTTTTCATTAAAACATTATCAAAGAAGTCAAAGACAGTACTTTTTATAACATAAGAAATGTGTTTAGTAACTTTAAACTTTAAAGGGGTTATTCCATTCAGTCAATAAAAATTTCAGTTGAAAAAAAATAATTGCTTTGAATAATTAGATTATTGTGGTCTGGCAGTTGGTACATCAGTGCAGACCACTAAGTATTCCATTGTATGGTGACTAATTATTAGGCATAAATCAAATTTATGCAAGATATTTTCTTACTTTTAAAGATGAAGTTCATTCACTTTTGCCATTTCCTTAAAAGATTAAATACTTTAATGCTAACTAGTTAACCTGCATATATTTCTGAATCCTAAGGGCTCAGATGCCAAGAAGTACTACATAGCTTCATAATTTCCATCCCTGCATTTTATAGCTGAAAAAGCACCTGCCTTCCAGCTGTCAACTAAAAAAATAGGTACAGTTTGAGCTAAGAAGTAGCAATAATATAAATTAGTGCCATATCTTCGCACACAACCTGCAGTTGAAATTTTGTTTCGAAAGTAGATATGCAGCTGCCTTGCCCTGCCACTGTCTCCCCCCTGCTGCTGCTGCTGCTGCCTTGCCCTGCCACTGCTTTTGCCTTGCCCTGCCACTGTCCCCTGCCCCCCCACCTCTGCTGCTGCCCCACATCACTGTTTGCTGGAGACCCGTCCACGGCGCTCCATGTCAGGCTGCTGCAGGAAGTACGCCGGCAGGTACATCACCTGCCCAATGCGGTCCTTGGCCACCAGTAATGGGTTGGGCAATGTGTTGTGCTGACTCCCTATGGATGTGTAGCTGCAAGACAAAAGTTTAGGAACCATTTGCATTTACTTTATTTTATAATATCCTTGACTGAAGACAAGAGGCACATTTCATAGGTGTTGTAAACTCACCCTCGGTCATACAAGGAGCAGTAAGGCAGGTAGAGACCTCTGATGAAATCCCAGATGTTGTTGTACTTCCAGTTGAGAATGGGGGTGACGCGCATCATTGGGGGCCAGTCACCATCAGTGGGGGTGAAGAAGCCAAGCATGTCTGAAAAGAAAAGTGCAAAACACATTTCAAGTGACAGACTAAAGGAGGAAAAGTGGGCTCACCGGGCATTATCATGACAAAAAAGACTAAAATAAAGATTTATTTATTTGCACATAATGAAACTATAGAAATATATGAACAGCTAATAAAAAAAGTCCTCAATTAGTGTGATAAATGCCATCCGTTGTCATCCCAACAAGGCAGTTATTGTCCCCACCTGAGTATGGGTCGCTTCGCCGGGTGCCCATGATGACGGCCTTGATCTTGGGCCTCTTCTCCAGCAGCGTGAACAAGGCACTCTTCATGGGGCCCGGCAGCACCTCACAGTCAAGGTCATACCTGCCGAGGGGGTTATGAACTGGCGCTTAAAAGAAATTTGATGTAATTGCAGAATATAATTAAAAACATTATACGTATTAAACAGCCCGACTGGACGATGCACTGAACATTTCCACATCTTCTGTATTTCTCACATGAATGCATGGAGTAATGAGGAGATGGATGAAAATATGCCTTCTGTACATAGTAGTTCATAGGCATTTGATTTAGTCTTTAATCAAATCACATTCTGCCATCAAAATCATGTTCAACATCTTCCTTCAAGTAGTAGTCTGAGACTGAAACTGACCTGTTGATGGACTGCTGGACAAACTCATTGACCTGCGGGAAGGCCTTGTCCTCAGTGATGTAGACCGCCTGCAGCTTGAGGTCTGGTTGCTGCCGCCGCATCAGCGCATGGGCCAGGTGCAGCACAGCCAGACAGTCCTTGCCACCATTGTAGCAGAGGCAGATCTCATCCAAGCTGTGGGAAACAAGCGGCAAGACAGTGTAGGTTAAACTGAACTGAGGGCAATATGAGCATGGAATGATCAACCACATTCTATTATAGTGATAGGGTGACTGTAAGAAGTCTTGCCATCATTGTCTGTGATGTGGCATTAAAATTATTCATCACTGAAACAAATCAAAGTGAACGTTAATCTTAACCCTTTCCTTGCGCACAGTGTGGACGCGACTATCCCCTCAGGCGCAGTCGGGGAGCCCAATGGGGGGTCTCTTTTAACCTCTGTATCTCACAAACTATTCATCACAGCTAAAAACCAAAAACACCATTGGAAAGAGGAGGTCCAGACCTATAGGAGTCGGTTATGTATGCCTCTCTTGTGAACGTACATGCACGTTCAGGGAGTGTTGAATGTTAACACAGCTATGCAAAAATACCGCTATATTGGGCAAGAACATCCACCAGTTACTCGTCCGTACATTTGCCGCGCTGGGCTGATATGATTTTCCACCAAATTTAGTGAAGAATCCACTCAATTGGCAATCCTGTGTTGTGAGAATTAGTGTTGGAACACTCTCATACGTGGGAGATTTGGATGCGGGTGGAGGTCGCAGCGAGCGTTTAGCGCCACCAGCAAATATGCCTAACGCCTGCTGCAAGCGTTTAGCAATGAAAGGGTTAAATGTATCCATCTTCCATGACCCCTGTAAAGTAACACATTTGCCTATGGATATAAGGCATCAAATTAATGTTAAGAATTTTTACCTGTACTTCTCCATACACTGCTTGATGATGTCACTGGCCTCCTGCATAGGCCCCTGCAGGGACGGCTGTGCCTCCAGCAGCCTGTCAATGTGTTCCCACGGAGAGGTGACCGTGTCCTCCTGGTAGTCTATCGTCACCTCTGAGTGGTACAAGAGGTTTTTTGGTGCAAAAAGTGGTACAAAAGGCTTCAGAATAATGGGAAATATGCTTGGTAATGTATTTCAGTGACCCTCTACCACTTTATAACTAAATAAGACTATTGGTGTTTATTTTAGTGTTATCATTTTTAATCAGTTCTTGTGCTGTGGCCTACCTTCAGGGAGTCTGCTTTCCAGGTACTCCTTGGCAACAGATACAACTGAGGGGTCGAGGGACTCAAGAGTAATTTTAGTTTTGTAGTAACTGAAAATGAAAATGATAATAATAATAATTAATAGATCTTGATAAAAATTAAGTGATATACATTGAAATGCTTCACAGAACCAACTTTTATCTCATTGTAGCCAGAAGACAAGGTCCAGGCAGTAATTACCAACCTGTGGAACAACTTGGGGTAGGAGCCAAAAGACACTTTAGGGAACTTTTCCACTGTTTCATTGAGGATTGTGGCGATAGACACTTCATCAGCAGTTACATAGACCACATCACTGATGAAGCCAAGGCCAGGGGTGTGGAAGAGTTTCTGAAAACATGATACACAAATTTCAGGAAAATATATACATCATATATTGCAGGAAAATGTTTTACTACCATGACGTGAGCAAATGAAGAATGCATTCTCCCTCTTTTAAAAATGGTTAAGAATCATTTACTTAACACCTGATTTTTGAATGAATACTTCAAACAGAAAAAAAAACTAAGCTATATATTGCACTGATCAGCAAGTGTCTTCCAGACACAACATTTACCTTCCCCATGAGAGCAAAGCCCTTCTCCAGAAGATGAGGGACACCTGGAAAGATTGTGACATTCTTCACCCCAACAATGGGATAGTGAGACTTGGTCCCACTTGACCTCTCCTCCCCAAAGTGCAGCACAGCAGATTCTGGAATCTATATGAAAGGCAGGCAAGTACTTGTACTGTCTGTAAATATGAAATTCAGCCAAACACTCCTCTGCATTCTTACATTGTTTCCATTGTAAATTGACACCTTTTAGCACAATATTCATAGTTTATAATCCTCTGTTCTCACTGATCCAGTGAATATCCTTAGGCTTTAATTAATATTGCAATCTCTCAAGACCTACATGGGCCATCTTCATTGCAGGTGAGCTCAGATCGTCTGTCTTGAAGTAGCCCTTGATCAGCTTCACCAGGATTGGATGAGGCTTCACTTTCTCTCCAAAGGCAGCAGCCACTCCTGGGGACCAACTCATGTATTTATTTGCTCTTCATTATATTACAAAAACATACACATGCAATACAGGAATAGATACGTTTAGAGAAATTATCAATGTGGATTAAAAATGCAATGACAGTTACATATCAATATTTTTTAGACAAGTCACTGGCTCTGGGACTCCCCGTTAATTATGAGAAATTTCTTGGTAATATTACAGACATGGGTAAACAACTGCAGGTATGAGAGACAATATATGAAAGCATGGAGAATGGAGACCAATACGCACCTTCAAATGTGATGTCATCGTGCGTTGGGCCAATGCCTCCGGACGTCAGAACATAAGTATACTGTTCAGAAAATTGTGCGACTTCCTTGGCAATGGTCTCAACATCATCAGGAATCACAGACACCTGAGAAATTATACGATATGAGATTTCCTACAAAAATTATATTTACCATGAGTAAATGCATTAATGAATTTTCAGTGTTGAATTCATGCCATAAAAACAACTGATCTGAATGATTATTATCATGAAAGTTATTTAAATAAAGTTATTCACACTATTGTTTCAGTATGCATAATCAAGTGAATTAACTATATGAAGAACATAATCTAAGCTGGCTATTTATCACATAATCATTTAACACAACAGAAATAAATATCCATTCTTACCCTTTTGACTTTGACTCCAAAGCTGTGCAAGTGTTTGGTGAAGAAGAAAGTGTTTGTGTCCTGTGTCTGGCCCTTCAAGATCTCGTCCCCAATAACTGGAAACCATTGAAATTTAGTGTCTTCTGCTACATGATGTAGCTCTTACAACTAAAGAAGTGAAAATCAGACCACCTGTAACATCACCTCCTAGCAAGCCAGGGCTTGGCCCCACCCCACCCCACACTTGTTTTGATCTAAGCAAATCTATCATAACCTAATGGGGAACTTTGACCTCCATATAGCCATTTCCACAGGACATGGCTAAAATGAAAAATGAATAGTACAAGATGTGTCAGGAAAAATAACATCAAACTCCGGTGTGTGATGACTGAGAAATTAGAGAGGTAATGTTCTGGACAGGAGTAATTATTAAATTAGATAATCAGTGATATCACTCAAACCACTGGTGGGGATGACATTTCCTCTTATAACATAGCAGGAAGCAGGGTTGTCACCGGGCAATAGTCATGACAGACACTTGAGCGGCCACCTACTGATGATGCCCGCCGTGGGGACCTGTGCCTGGCCGGGGCTGGCTGCTGCTGTGGTCGCCATGGTGTTCAGGCCGCGGATTCCCAGAAACTGCTGCCGGAATGTGTCCGCCGCTCGCCGCCGGCTGGTGGGCTGCCTCAGGAAGACTCTGGCGGGGCCTTGCTGTATGACTCTAGTTACCAGACATCGTGTTAGGCCCTGCACGCACAGCTCCATAGCAGTGTCACGGTCATGCTGGCAATGCTGCCCGTGCTGCCCACTCTCCTCGCGTGCCATGCCAGGCCGTCAGACCCATTTTGTTACAAGCTAATGGTCTACAGAGTATACATTCACTTGTATAAGGTCATGTCTTCACCCATTTTTTGGCTGTACCGCCAGGAATATTTCATTACACAAACAGTTCTTCTTCTTAATTGTTACCCCGTTAAAAGTATGCAAACTTTCCTCCGGCAGGCCGGGAGTTCCCCTTCGTAACGGCACTCCTATGACTCTTCATGTGGTTCTTCACTGGACAAATCAAGCTTAAAATTGTATCACCATGGAGTTTGGAGGAGTGTAAAATCATTTGGCATCATAATATGTGCTGAAGAAGTTGAAGGGTAGTGCCTGTTAATTAGTCCTTCCTTGGTAAGTTTTATTAAGTGTTTAGGAAATCAGTAGAACTTATTGGTGGGTCTTATCAATCATTAAAAAACTGTGAAACTTATAGTGAGTCTTGTATTAGTAAATCATTAGGAAAGCCGTTGGCCGGGGGTGCCCTACCCCCCCCCCATCAGAGACTGATCGGTCGCCGACCCCCCCTTCTGTCCCCCCCTCCTTATTCTGTCATTTGCATGCCTGTTATTTTCCTGTGATGTTAGCGGCCCCATGGAGAGCCTGCCTGGCTCTGGTTGGCGCTGTGTTGTTTTCCTTCTGAAGGGCCCTCGTGTTGCGGCAAAAACGGTTTCCGAACAATGGGCGTAACTCTATCAAAACACCTTGTCCAAACCCCTTGTGAAAATTGGTTCCTTCCTTTTTTAATCACTTGTTGAGCAATTCTTATATGCCCAATCACTATTATGATTTTTATATGCTCTATCTTTTTGGTATGAAGACCTTAACATTCCCCAGATCCATATGGTTTGGGAGGCGCAAGGTAGATAACCAACTTCCTGCCACCCAGGCCGGGCACGCCCAATTAGGAAGGGGCAAAGATGAAGAATCCACGCACCCAGGCAGAAATATTAAATATGAAAGCCAATATGTAATATGTAGTGATAGTAAATAAAAAAAACCCCTATAAAGCTTGAGCCCTATATGAAAGCGTAGATATGACGATCTTTATGTAGAGATTGGATGAGAGAATTTGATGGATGACTGATTCAGTGGGTAGATCAGGAGTTACAACAAATCTGGGAGGTAGTTACATTTGCAAGGTGGATTGAAATGCAGATTTATACTTGATTATGATTGATTGATTGATTGATTGATTGTTGCAGGTAAATTGTTGCAGATAGGAGGAGTACAAGGTTGAGGGATATTCACAAGTCTTATACTCTTTTCTTTCCTCAACTTTAATTTCAGCACATGTAGATAAATTTTAATATTATATATTACAACATTTATCAGGATTAATCGCATAAATATAGAATAAGGATATGATATATTTTTTATTATAATGTTTTTTTATTTTTTTATTATGCTATTTATTGTAATGTATGTATAGTTGTATGTTCACACTCTGTGCACTGTAGCATCTGGGGGTATTGGCTGGCTTGGCTTCTGATACATGGCATAGGCTTTTTCCTGTGAACACACATCACACACACACACACACACACACAGGAGGCAGCAGGCCACATACACACACTATGGAGGGCAGGATTGCTAGCAGGATTGCTAGCTTCTGCCTTCTGCTGCTGGGAAGATGCTGTCACAACTACATCACTTACATCCTGTACTGAAATACCACAGTAAAAAAAGGGCTCTAAAAAAAGGTGCGGCTGCTGAGGGTGAGGGGCAGGCTCTCCGATTACTCTTGCCCGATTATGCGTAATTACCCGTTTCTGGCGGCTTTTTACTGCTATAATAATGCAACAAGCAACCAATAATTAAATATTTAAACGATCCATATATATATGAAGGATGTTATTTGGTGTGATTATTGTTTTATTAATGGGAAAATTAAAAAAAAATAAAAAAGCTCAACAATCTGACAATCTTGTAATGTTACGATTTTTTTTTGTTTTTTTTTTTTGTGAGAAGCGGTAGGCGCATATAAACACAGGTCGGCGCATGCGCAGTAGAGGGGGGAACAGGGGGGAACGTTCAGTCTGCCACACCGTCACTCCATATTCTACATAGAAGAACCCCCAGCCCCAGCCACCCCAGCGCCGAGGCGGATATTTGACTTTATTGCAGTTAAGAAAGTTACGTATTACTGAAAAGGAAAGTGTGTATATAAGAAGGAGAGAGGAACGAGAGGAGGAGGATCTAAGAAGCGTTACAGGTCAAAAGAAGAAGAAGAAGACAGGAGGGCGGCCACGTGCGGTGGTGAT
This sequence comes from Eriocheir sinensis, assembly GCF_024679095.1. Lineage (NCBI taxonomy): Eukaryota > Metazoa > Arthropoda > Malacostraca > Decapoda > Varunidae > Eriocheir > Eriocheir sinensis. The sequence continues at coordinate 7,088,409 of NC_066556.1, read as the reverse complement.
GGCCGGGCGGTGGTGAGGCTCCGAGGGTTGTTTACTTCTGCATGACAGCCGTTTTGGAGCCGCCCTGCCTGCCGTGGTGGGCGTCTGGCGTTGAGTGTGGGCGTGGCGGCGGCCCGTGGGTGGCTGGCCTGCCCTGTGACGCGTGTTACCGGCGGGCGGCCGTGCTGACGAAATGTGATGTGATGTGAAGGTGTCGGAGGTATTGCCTTTACAAGCCTCCTGTGCGCCATGAAGGGGGCGTGTGTTTGTACTCCGACTCACGGCCAACGAGTGTAATGTTTGTGTTATGGCCGCCGCCTCATGAGGTTAATAGTGACATTGTGTTGTATTGGCAAATATGCCGGACTTACTTACTTGCTTGTTTACTTGTACGGTAGGTCTTGCAAGGCAGTGCCTCAGAGCAAGGGTGATCCAACACTCCGAGACCAATGTCCCTGTGCTGCAGGTCCACTTGACTAATATCCAAACAGGATAATATTGTTCTTGGACACACTGGACACACTCAAACTAAAATTCTGGCAATAAATTAACCATAAAGGGAAGTAGTGAGAGAGAGAAAAAAGGAGAAATCAGTAATAGCATCAACCTAATAAATGAAAACATTTTGTGAAATCCCAAACTCACGATGATCTAGAGATGGGAGCCATACAAGTTGTAAGTCTTAGCCTCCCATGCAATTGAAATAGATAAGGAGGAGTTGGCGTGCTTTTGGGCACACTGGCTGCCTGTGCCACTTTGTTTGTGTATCTCTGATGAGGTGAATATTCAGCACCACAAATGTTATGAAATTTATTCATAAACTGGGGTAATTACATAAGTGATAGCACATACAGTTGCACATACCCCGTCGCTTGCCTTAGAAATGTCATGTCCGGTGATGATGTTCCCCCCCACCCTTGTAGCAGGTGGGGGGAGTGAAGCCCCTCCCATTAGGGGTTAGTTTTGATTTATATTTTTAATTATTTTATACTGATGCATACTTAATTGTATCTGTCATACACAGTGGCAGCCTTTCATGGCGGTGGCCATCAAGAATTACCAACCTGGAGCAAATCAGCGTCATGAAGTGTCAGGCAGCGGTGTGGTGTAATACTGCAAGATTAAGTGTGGAAAGGAATTATTATCTCGGAAACAAGTAAACTGCAGCGTAACCGCTTATAACATAATATGAATAGATCATTACGATCTATGAGAAATCAGTGCCAACCACCAGAGTGAAGTTTTACCAGGAATATTCCTCCAACAAAATTACAAAAAAAAAGGAACTGTTTACTGGGCTGCTCAGCAAAAAGTCTTAATACCGACAGTAATAACATTTTGCCCATAATGAAATAGTCTGTTTCTTGAAAATGACATGCCAACTTCTTCTGCCTGATTACCAGTGTATTTCATTTCTCTGAATGCAATACAGGAAGTAATTGTAAGCAGAAATTAAAGAACTTTCAAAATATATGTTGATGATTTCAGTCTAGCACATCACATTTCGGTAGCATTGAGGGTCAGGTTATGCTGGATTAGGTCTTATTATGTTAACTGATTGTTTACAATGGGCATGTGTGATCCTCTTGGTGCTGTGCTGTTGTTGTCAGTGATGGCAGAGTTGGTGATGCTTATCAACATATTTTCACCCAGATTTATGCAAAATGTCTTTAGCTCAATGAGTTGAGTATATTTACCCCAGTGTACATGACATCTTTTTACCCCAATGAGACCTGATTGCAAAATGGCTTGATTTTATCCTAATGAGCATACAGTGAGGCAGACGGCCATCCTCACTGGGGTACAGTGAAGTTAAATGACTTCTTATTGGGGGTATCGTTGGGGTAAAAAGACATCCACATTGGGGTCCAGTTGGGTATTATTGGAGTAAAAAGTGATTCACATTAGGGTATAGTTGGGTATCATTGGAGTAAAAAGCCATATACATTGGGTACAGTTGGGTGTCATTGGGATAGAGACATCTATCCCAATACAGTTGAGTATTATTTAGGGATTTGGAGATTTGTAGACATCTAAAGTTGGGTTTATTATTGTATCATTGGGTCACTCTAGAGCAGTGGTTCCCAACCTTTTTCGTTCCGTTCCCCTTTTCCCAATCACTTTTTCACACGTGGACCCTTACATCTTCCTGTCATCTCACGGGCCACTCATGACCATTCCAAGGGCCAAATTCGTCATGTGGGACGTGAGTTTGACACCCCCTGGCACCGTTAGCTAATGTAGAGCAATTCTAGCATTTATGCATTCAGTTTTAACCCGGTAGCAGCGACGGGCCAAATTTGTGGCTTTACCGTGTAGCAGCGACGGGCCAAATTTGTGCCATGATATAACCCCCCAAAAAAGATGATACATAATCTGATCACAAATGCTTTGATATGTATTATGAAATGGTTTGTGTGAGGGGTGATTTTTTCTCATTTTTCTCGCTTAAAGGGACCATTAAGAAACATGATCCCTGCTGCTGCCGGGTTAAGGATAGTGTAGTGTAATATGAATTTTATTGAGCCTCATGTCACCTAATTCCAGTATGATAAATTTAAAAATAATTAGAATCTCTGTGGACCCCTTGAAATTCTTCCATGAACCCCTGGTTGGGACCCACTGCCCTAGAGTTTTTCAAGTCACAAAAGTATGTGAAGTGCATTTTTACCTGTTTATTGTACCAGAATGAATAGTGCATGCCATTTAGTTCTCTTGAATTTATGATTCGTAAGTAATATTTTTCTTTTGGCTTTATTTTCAGATAGAGACATGCAAGCTCAGATCTTGTAACCTAAACTTGAGATCTTCCTGCATTCAGACATTGCTCATTTCCACGAAGAGACACCATATTCATGGAGGATGTCAAGGGTTACAGTTTGTAAAGTCACACTTTCACCATCCTCTGTCAAGGAAGGAATAACTAATAGGTTTCATGAAAGATAAACTACAAGAATGAATCGTCGCGCTTCACCACTCTTCAGGTTATTCTTAAGAGTAAGTTGTCTTCCTGTTTATGTTATATCCTTCTTAAAATTTGAGAGCAGCAGCAAAGATTCCAACTATTCTTCTCAAGGCTTTTCTCAGCATCATAAAGTCCCTGCAACCTTGTCTATAGTTTGCTGATGTGGCATGTTTTTACATTTACTATATGCAATGTATCTTGAGTCCAAATACCCAAGGCAATTAGTCCTCTTTGACAGAAGAGTTATAGCTATTCAGGGAAGGGAAAATGTGTCGGGTCAGAGAATAATGCTGTAATGCTAAAACTTGTAAGGAGCCTAGGAGCATCTAAGCAGTTAATTAGAAACCTAAAGACACTCCAGTCACTGGTTAAGACTTTTCATTTGTTCTATAATAGCTTGTCTATCAGATAATACACCTTAAATGTCATATACCTTATAAACATCAATGTATATATGTTACACTAGCTTGCAACCAAGTAATCCATCTGTTTTTGTTACAGAGTTTAGCAACAAAGAACCAAAATCACAAATTTGATTTTGATCTCGATGTAGACGTGGCAAATGGGCTGAAGAATGGCTCCCTTAAGGCCCGCCACCACCCTGGGAGTTTCCGCATCAAGCCAGTGTCCCTCCCTGAGCCCCTCATACAGGCAGTGGAAACCATTGTGAAAGGTCCGTGTGGTGGAAGTTAGATTGTGGTTCATCAATCAAAGTGTATGCTATCAGATCTCCCTAATAAGTTTTTGACCTCTCATAAAACACACTTACTTTATCTTCATACAGAAGTCTGCACATTTTGATAAGGTCTAAATCCTGTTTGCATGTTGACATTCTGGGTAATAATGGTGCAGTTTGGGCCATGTCTTGTGTTTTGGTCTCATAAATCACAACTACATCTTTTTGGCAGTTTTTTCTGTACTCAGAAATTTCTTTTTTTAATGCATGACTATATTTACATCCTGATATTAATTTTGTACCCTGTGTGTTCAGCCTACCCATGGAAGAGCCTGTCGAGGGATGCCCAGAGTCTGAATCAGTACATCTGGTCGCGACACACTGCCACTGAGGACGGGGAATACAAACACAAGTTGAAGGAAGTGGAGGAAAGAATCAGAAGTAGAAGTAAGGAGAATATATTGAGTTGCATCATTCAGAAGTATGTGCAACTTGTAGGATAACACATTTCACTGAAGAAGCTCTTCATTCAACTAATTTTCTTGAGAATACTTCCCAGTACAAATAAACTCCTTTATTCCAGGAAATACTGGGCCAAGGGTTTGCTCAGTGACTTGATATTGGACTTAACACTGAAATGCACACATTCTTATTTGCTGTCACTTCTCTAAGTAATACAGTGAAAGCTTAGTTATCTGCATTATCCTAAATATGGCATTATCTTCATGGGGACTTATCAGGAAACTTATTATGGTATCTTTACAAGGTGCGGTTGAGTTGAGGAAATTGTCCACAACAAAACTCAGATGTGCAAAACTATCACATAAAATATAGAACTTACATTTGATTTGGGGAAACAGTCCTCAAAATTATCACAAAATCTACAATGTAAGAGGTGTGTGAGTTGTAAGAGTTGTGCAGGAGAGCAGTGGACAGTGCTGGGCAGGTGGGGATTGTCCATGGACTTGTTCACCGTGCACGTCTAGTCTTGCCTACCCTCTGGTTTTTGGATGCCATATAGCAACAAATGGCATGGGTGAAGGGGGGATGAGATGGGACACCTGTCTGTTGGACTTAGGCAGGTTGGGGGTAACACACTCCACCATTAGCTGTAACCAGTGACTTACCACAGCAATAAGGGGATGACATCAAGAGGGCAGATCTTCATTTTCTTAGACCACCATTAAATTCAGTTCCTTCTTACCTGCATCCCTTAAGGTGAGAAGAGTTACCTGGGGAAGGTGCTTGGTGAAAGTCTACATGATACCTCTCATGTATTTTCATCAGCAGACCCACTGTCACCCCAAGTGGTGGGGTCTGTAGGTCCTCCTTGTGGCTAGCACAAGACATAATTTAACTACCTGTTTTGAGGCACATGAGTGAACACTTTCTTCTAACTCTCTTTAACCCTCTGAGTACACTGCTCTAAACAAACTAGTACACCCACTATGTACACTATGTTATTTTTTTTTTTTTTTTTTTTTAAAATTTTTTTTATCCCAACAAAAAAAAAAAAAAATGTTGTCATTCATAAAGCTTAGAATCCTCACTCCCTTCATCCCACTCACCCCACCCCCCCCCCCACCCCAGCAGCCCAGCCCCCGAGCGAGAGCACAGTTCAGCCCTGTGCCCCGCTTCAAGCAGCGTTTTGTAGTTCCACACTTTTTACACTCAGTAGTGCATCATGGAACAATTATATTTAGAAAAGAACCGGTTTTGAAAAAATTAAAAAATAAAAAACGAACGCGTCAGTCATGGGAAAGCAACATTTTTTTTTTTTTTTTTGGAGTAAGCTGTCCTGTCTCCTCTTTTCCTTTTGTTTTTTTATGTGGCGTATATAGGATCACGAGACGAGAAGAGGAGAGACTAGCCCAACTCTCTAGCTATCACCCGCTGTGGTCCCGGCTACCAAAACAAACTTTTCGCGAAATAAGACCGAGTGTAAGGGTAACTCAGTGACGATGTGGTATCGTCACCCGTACTGGCGGTAACATCCAGTGGTGACGATACCGTATCGTCATCGGTACTCAGAGGGTTAATGCCGTGGAATTTATTTTTGGTCAAGTATAGTACTTCAGAAGCTTGAGCAGTTCGTTTTAATGTTTAATATTAACCATGAATTTGCTTTCAGGCTCTGTTGACCCTCTGGCTCCTGAGATACCTGAAAAGGAAAGAAAACGGCTCCTGGATTCCCTGGAGTCCAAAGTTCACTGGTGGATGAAAAAGGAAGTGTACAATTGGAAGGCAATTGATTATGATCCATACAAGTAAGAGTTTTCATTTTTAATCCTTGTGAAAAGTGATGAGAGGATATAATGAAAGATTACAGGTTACCGTACTGGCCTGATTGAAGTCAGCATCCAACTGCTCAGGAAGAGTGAAAACGGACGTTAATCGAAATGATGATGATGATTGAAGTCAGCTTTGAGAACAGTGTATGTGAATAGTCCATCCTTGCACACTATGAGATGTGGGGGACAAAATAGTAAGTGTGTGCCATTGTAATGCATGCATCAAAGGGTGCATGTGTGGTCAACACCTCACCGGGGTTTCCCATAGTTTTCTCATTCTTTTCTTTTCCCTTCATCCTTCATTTTACAGTTGAATTTTATACATATTGTATTTTATAAACCATATAATGCTGCACAGGCTTGGGTTGAAGTTTGAGTCCTGGGACTCCCCCAAGTTCAACAATCCAGACAACTTCAGAACGAATATAAATGAGATATATTAATAATTCCATTTGTCAAGTGGAACACTACTGCTGTGTGAGTTAGCTGCCTGGCTTGATTCTTGTGTTATTTGATGAAGCATTCACCGCCTGTGTGTCTCATGCTTAGGGTTGCAAAGGGTGGGAAAGTTTCTGGAAAAACAGAAACTTTACAAGGAAAGTTTCCAGGAATTTTTTGGGAATTTTCAAATTTTTCACACATGTATTTGTATTAAGAAACCAATTTTGGTTTATACAAACATTAATTAAAAGGTTATAAGCAACAAAAATTGTATTTCCAATAGGTTAGGTTAAGTTTAAGAAACTTTCAAACACATGACATCCTGACACTATAGCATAAAGTAACAAAGAAAACTTTCACTGTGTTATGTAGAAAGTCTCATTTGGTAAGGAAGAATAGATGATTTTTCTGAGTGAAGACATATGGTAACTTTTTGTTATTTTGTTAGGTAAGGTTAAGTTTGGGGTATCTTCAAACACATGATAGCCAGCAAATTATGGCATAAATCAACAAAGAATGACCTCACTTTGTTGTATAAAAATTATCATTAGGAAGGAAGCATATATGAATTTTGTGAGTGTTGACCTATAGTAATTGTTTGGGGTTTTGTTAGGTTAGGTTAAGTTTGGGGTATCTTCAAACACATGATAGCCAGCAACTTTGATCTAAATCAACAAAAAATTACCTCACTTTGTTGCATAGAGAGTCTCATTAGCAAGGAAGCATATATTAATTTTCTGAGTCAAGACCTATAGTAACTGTTTGGGGTTTTGTTTGGTTTGGTTATGTTAGGTTAAGTTTAGGGTATCTTCAAACACATGACAGCCAGCACCTTATGGTAAAAACAATAAAGAATGACCTCACTTTGTTGTACAGATAGTCTCATTAGTAAGGAAGCATATATGAATTTTCTGAGTCCAGACATAAAGTAACTATTTCGGGTTTTGTTAGGTTAGGTTAAGTTTAGGGTATCTTCAAACACACAATAGCCAGCACCTTATGATATAAATCAACAAATACTGACCTCACTTTGTAGTATAGAAATTCTCATTAGTAAGGAAGCATATATGAATTTTTTGAGTCAAGACCAATAGTAACTGTTCGGGTTTTGTTAAGTTAGGTTAGGATAGGTTTACATATCTTCAAACACATGATTGCCAGCACCTTATGAAATAAATCAACAACAAATGACCTCACTTTTTTGTATAGAAGGTCTTATTATTAAGGAAGCATTTATGAATTTTCTGAGTCAAGACCTACAGTGACCGTTTGGGGTTATGTTAGGTAAAGTTTAGGGTATCATCAAACACATGATAGGCAGCACCTTATGGTTTAAATCAACAATGAATGGCCTCACTTTGCTGTATAGAAAGTCTCATTAGTAAGAAGGCATATATGAATTTTTTGAGTCAAGACCTATAGTAACTGTTTTGGGTTTTATTTGGTTAGATTAGGTTAAGTTTAGGGTATCTTCAAACACATGATAGCCAGCACCTTATGGTATAAATCAACAAAAAAATGACCTCACTTTGTTGTATAGAAAGTTTTATTAGTAAGAAAGCATATATAGATTTTTTGAGTCAAGACCTATAGTTTGGGGTTTTGTTAGGTTAGGTTAGGCTAGGCTGAGGGTATCTTCAAACACACTATTGCCAGCATCTTATGGTATTAATCAACAATGAGTGAGCTCTCTTTATTGTATAGAAAGTCACATTACTTAGAAAGCATATTTGAATTTTCTGAGTCATGACCTGTGGTAACTGTTTAGGGTTTTGTTAGGTTAGGTTAACCGGAGGGTGGCATGTGACTCATTGGGCGTCACTTAAACAATCCTGCCTGCGCCACCGCCGGGCTCAGGGACATTCACTAACAGCCCCCTAAAAATGAAGTCTAAAGAGGTAACACCTCAGCCTAAAAATAAAAAAATAATATAAAATAAAGGTGCTGTAGGGAAACGTCAGTTCTCAAAATTCCCAGGAATTTCACAACCTTATTCATGCTGATGCCGAGACGGGAGCAGTAGAATAGTTCTCTCCTTGACGTAATAATACAAACCTGACAATGTTCCCACCCTTTACTCAAGGCTCTTTACAGGTGTGCCATGTACCTTGCTGTACGCCTGGCACCAGACTTTGCTGCCCTAGTCAAGATAATGGCCGAGATGAAGCAGCGGGACCCAGACTTTGCCCCACTCACTATGCTGGACTTCGGGTCCGGGGTGGGCTCAGGCATGTGGTGAGTTACTCTTACCGTGATGTGTTCTCCTCGCTGCAGTGTTCCCCCAGCTTACTTAAAGAAAGTCTGGCCTACTCAAGAGTGGCATCCCTTTCTTAAATTAAAACACAGAATTGCCAGACAACACTTGACTACTTTGTTTAACTTTGTTCCATTAAAAGACCTAACACACATTTTAAGATAGTTACTAAAAATATAATTATCATCATAGTCACAGCAAACTCCTTGTGATGTGATGTAGTCACGGCTGGCTGCCCTTGTTTGTTGACTTGGAATAATGTTGTAAATAAATTTTCTTTTGAGATCTTTGAAATGTTCATATCATTAAGCTGTGGAAATTACAGGTGACCAATGTGCTACTAGTCTTGTGTTTATTATACATTTTCATAATTGTTATTTTGTCAGAATTATCTGCATAAAATGGCAATAATGACAACTGTTTATGATGTTTGAGGGTTGTATTTTTGTGAGGGTGTAGTGTTATCATGCTGCTCGCCTTCACAGGGCAGTGGACCAAGTCTGGCCTGGGTTGTGCCGGGAGGCTGTGTGTGTCGACAGGAGTGCAGACATGAACGACATGGCCGACAAGTTGCTGCGCGGAGGAGACCCCGACAACCCCCGCCTCGTGCGGCCAGGTGGGACCTTCTTCAAACAGTTTCTGCCCCAGTCCAGATTACTTAAATACGATCTGGTGATATCTTCTCGCTCCTTGTTTGAGCTGCCAGACATCACCAGCAGACTTAAAACATTAGATGTGTTATGGCGTAAAACTTCTGGTTACTTAGTCATCGTTGAGGCTGGAACTAATGCAGGGTACAGGGTAGTGCAGGAAGCTCGAGATTACGTCTTAGAGCTGAGCAGACAAGCTACAGAGAAAGGAGAAGCCCATCCTGAGGGCTATGTTTTTGCACCTTGCCCCCATGATAAGTTTTGTCCAAAGTTTTTTGATGGCACTAATGTCCCGTGTAATTTTGAGGTTTCTTATAAGCCTGCTTCCTTTGAGAAAGATCAAACTGCTCACATAGATAGATATACCTATATAGTGTTAAAACGTGGTAAGAGGGGAGAATCAAATGAGAAAAATTGGCCTCGACTTGTTGAAGCCCCTTTGATTCGTAAGAAGCACACCATTTGTCGAATGTGCACTCACTCTGGCACCCTCAGAGAGTTGACAGCAACAAAGCGTAAACACAGCAAGGAATGTTATGGCCTTCTAAGAGCTTCTAAATGGGGAGACTTGTTGCCTGTACAGATGTCCGAGGTACCAGAGTCAGAGTGTGTGGACACTCCCAGTGACGGGGAGCTGAGTGAGCCGGAGGAATCTGTTCAGAATTAGTGTCCTCATGACTGATTTGGCGCCACTCCCTAATGTATCACCTCACCCTTCCACTCAACATATTGGATAGATACTCATTTTCATATGTATTTTAAGACTAAAATGGGAACATTCTTGTTGGAATCATTGAAGATTTTAAATGATATCAAAGATGTATATATGTATTAGTAAAACAAATGATTAAAAAATCTATAACTTTATTTTGTAATCAAAGAACTACCTGTTTTCCACCTTAAGTTTTCTTTAAAAGATTTCCATCACAACAGCGCTGTGCACTGCCTGTATGACATGGGAGTCCCCTAGCCGTTAGCTGTTACCTAGGGAACAATTTAAACATGGCATTTGAAAGTCAAGAGCATATAATCAGGAGAGAAGACACCAGTCAGGGTATGAAAGCATATTGTTCTTCATGAAGGATACTCATTTCCAGTTTGGAATGGTGCAGGTAATGAAATGGAATGTACTGATGACTAAAGGTAAAACTGTAGAAGTAGATGTGAAGGCTGTAGCTGTGTCATCTCGCTAGTTATGTTGTAGTACTTGAACTAACAATATGTATACTTGGCAAACTAGTCTTGTCTTGTAATGAGATGTGAAGGAATGCTGAGTGGATACACAGCAAAGGAGTTTTTGTATTGTATATCAAATTAAAATGGATACCATTAAAAACCACACCCCAGAGTTTAACCTTTTTTAAAAATGTCTGAATATAAAGTGCCAAAAATATAATTGAATTCAACATAATTGTACTCATTAAAAATATAAGGAATTGCAAGGAAGATGAATGGAAATTATGAAATGATGTAATGGAATCGCTGAGTCTGAGGCAGCGCGGACCACGGCTGCCAGAGGATGTGGTGGACAAGTAGTTCCTCCGAGGGCGATCTCTTGTGGGATCAGACGTTGTTGAAGCACTGGTCAAGGAAGTTCTCCATGGAGTGGTAGTGGTGCTTCTTGACACCAGCCAGCCCGTGGTTCTCATCAGGGTAACTCTGTAAAGAAGCATCAGTTCAGCCAAGTGAGTATTGAAAGTAGTGGTATTTTAGGGGCACGAGAACAGAATATTGATTTTGTAGTCATAAAGAGTTCGGACAGAGACCAGGACAGTGTAAGGTCTGGTTGGGGAAGAGATGATGGAAGTGATTTTTAAGTATACAGGAATGATTTTATATAGGGGGGGGGAGGCTATATGTGTCTGGAGGAGCATGTGTGTGGGGTTTGTCTACATACTGTGGGGACACATCCTGCAGGTCCTGTGGTGTGAGAGAGAGAGAGAGAGAGATCTATTCTCTCATCTCTATTTTTCATTGTTTCATCTTTACTGCCTTGCAGTATGCAAATCTACTGTTGTTATTAGATACAACATTCATTCATTGCTTCTCACCTGCGACCTGAATAGAATGTCTTCAAGTTCCAGTGCTCTGGAGAGCTTCATGGACTGCTGGTAGTGAACGTTGTCGTCAGCTGTCCCGTGGATCAGGAAGAACTCCTTGTTTCTAAAGTTGTCCACATTTTTGGTCACATCAGAATTATTGTATGCATCAAAGTTGTCATCTAAGGTTGGCAGCCCCATGTACCGCTCAGTGTAAACCGTATCTGCGGGACAATATATATCTTGGTTATCATAAATTTAAACAATCAGATAATTATTTATGGATGTTTTGAACCATTAACCAATTAAAGTCCTGCAGTTCAGGATGGCATTTACAGAATTGTTCGTACCGTAATAAATCCATGAAGTAACGGGTGCTACTGAGATGCCACACTTGAAGACATTGTTGACGTCCCTGGAGAGAGCGGCGGCAGTGACGTAGCCTCCGTAAGACCAGCCCCAGATGGCAGTGCGGGAAGAGTCAATGAATGGGAAGTTCTTCTGCAGAGCACTGTCAACGATTTTTTTATTAGATACCAAAAAAAATGGTGAGAATCAAAATTATAAAACTGTATTGATAATATGTCCAGCTCAGATTTATGTTTTCATGAGTGATATTCATGGTTATTTATCGACCCCCACAATTAGGATCTGAGGACATGCAAGGGAAAATAATGCCAAGACAAAGAAGGCCAATCATCTCTGCTTCCTCAGATTACAGTTTAATGCATATATGTAAATTTAGTCAATGTTTACCAAAGAATACACCTATGCAAGACCTATGTAAGATCAAGGATGGGGCAATACCCAAGTGACTAAAGCTTATGAGAGGGTAGGCATCAGCAGTCTCTCCCTACCCCTGACCCTCCCACAGGTGGAAGCTCGTTTCTTGTGCTTCTACTTACGCAGTGACAGCCAGCTGGTCCTCCACCTCGCCAGTTCCAAGGCCGTAATACAGAGTGTGTAGCAGCTTGTCGCCAGAATAGCCAGAGCCACGGCCATCAATGGAGGCGTAGATGATGCCCCTCTCAGATGCCAGGTAATCGCCCCAGTCGATCCTGAAGCGGTCACTCACGAGCTGGGATCCTGGACCTCCATACCTAAAGACCCACGTATAAATTAATAATGGAAGTACGGTTATTATAAGAAAATGCTGTTCCGGTCGTATTTCACAGACTGCCACAAGAGTTCTCTGCCAAAACTTACACATAGACCAGCATGGGGTAGGACTGGAAGCGGGTTGGGTTGTAGTCTGGCGGCACCTTCATGGACACCTGGGCCTTGAAGCCTCCCTCAATATCAATCTCCAGACGCTTCTCCAGGGGCAGCTGACGGTCCAGCAGGCGCTCACGAACCTGTCAAGGGGATACTCTTTACTAAGCCTTTCAGGTTATTGGGGTTACATTATGTTTAGGTTTAAAGTCATTGAAAAGAAATTGCTAACTACAACCACCATGCAGGGATTGATATGTAAAAGCAATGACTAAAAGGACAGAAACAAAAATTTAAAAGGAATGCCAATCACACAAGGCCTCTTCTTAGGGGGTGACTGTGGAAGGAAAATTACAAAAAAATATTCATAACCATCAAGCTCGGAGGTGAATGTATGCAGTAAAGAGGATGGTGCACGGCCAAATATAAACCTACTGAATGATTTGACAGACTAATAACTAAGCTTTAAACCAGCTCCTGTAAGAATGAGAACCTATCCTGCCTACGGATTAGAGGTAGAGTTTCAACTAATACAGTAGATCCTTCATTTAGCGTGAGGTCAGTACCATAAAAAATTATGCTAAATGGAGGTGTGAGTCAGGTTTTTTTATTAGGATCTGATTGGACTTTTATGTGTGTGTGTGTGTGAGGGAGTCACTTCAAGGCCACGTTATAAGGAAATCTTTAAGAAAATACACTAAATGGAGGATCTTCTGTATAGTGATTTTTGACTGGCAGTTTTCAGCATCCAATATTGATACCCAAGGACACAATTCACTAATTTCTGAAGATACAAAAACAACTATCAGCAGTACCTCCTGGTTGTCCTCAAGCAGCATGAGGCGTGCGTGGTCTGTGGCGCGGTGGACAGTGACCTGGGGGATGCCCGGGCCGTTGCAGGTCAGGGCATAGTATGTGTTGTCTTCGCTCATCTCAACAGCATTGTAGTTGCACTCCTCCTAGAAAATTTTATTTACCATGAAGTTCATAAAAAAATAAAGTTTCTGGCCATACCAAGTCATCTAATGTTCATTGTTCTTAAATTACTGCCTCTCTCCTTACATTGAAGTCATTCTTGAAGCCACAAGTGATGCAGTAGGCTTGCTTTGGCTGTTTGGAGTTAAGGTCCCCAACATAGTAGAAGTGTCTCTGGCCGGGCTTCCCTGAAGGAGCCGCAATGAAAAATCTGGAAAGAACATTGGTTAATGCATAACAAGTATGTGCACAACATTTAGCAGGCAACTGGCAAGGATACTATGAAAATTTTTACCATGTACCATCCTCTTGTCTCATAGTGTTGCCATCGTGAACAATTTGTTCAGTTAAATATGAATTGCCGTGACAATGGCTAAAGTTTACATCGCCAAGAAAAAAACTCACATGATGTTATTCTTCTCATCCCATGAGAGAATCTCCACCACCTCGTAGGTTCCTGTTGTTAGTGGAGTCAAGGTCTTGTCGGAGGAGCGGCGAAGAGTAATGTGCTGGTGGAAAATTATCGTTAGAAACCATAAGGGAACTTTTGGCATGTAAGGTCTGAACCTATGCAAGACTATCCTCAAAAGACAATTTGATGCCCTCCTGACAGAAACCTCTCAATCAAATGTAAACTTTTTTTTTTCTTTTTTTTTCTTCTTTTTTTTCAGTCCTTCACCATTCCTTTGCAATGATGCTTTACTTGTTCAAAAAAATTACCAATTTATAGCTTACCTTGAAGTTGCCTTTGTCCTGCTGCGGTGTGGGGAGGATAATGAGGTAGGAGTCTCCATCCGCAGAATCAAACTTGGGTGCCGTGTAAAGGTCATTCCAGGCGTGGTCTGGGGATTCATGAACCAAGTCGTCGTTGCAGACGCCAGTGTCTGCTGCACAAATGCTGATTGTGTTCACATTCTGGAAAATATTCCTTGACTTAAAATCTCAAACCTTTCACATGCACAATTTTCTCCTCTGTGCAAGGCCCATAGCATTAGTATGCCTTCTTCCAGGCATCTGATGTTTGGCCCCAACCTATTACTGGCACAGAGGAATGCATAATCATTCATTTTTAGTCCATTTCTCATTTCTAGTTTTATGGTTAAACATTCAGTGATTGTTCTCCAGCTGTCTCTGTCTAGTGTTTCCTCCTCATGAACATGAGTGGCCAGGACTTCCTCTAATCAACAGCAGTTAATTATATTTCTATGCCACCATTCTTGCTTGTTATTTGTTTTTTCATGTCTTATTAAAAGAAAGATTCAACACCTTTAGTTTTCTCATCATCAGTTCTTGCATAAACTTAACACTATTTAACCTTCATCTCTTATCTCCATATCCCATAACCACCCATTATCTCCTCAAATCTTTTTGCCTTTATATGTGACCATTACATCACCTCCAATTGGCATACCCTTTGCTATAGGTACCCCAACTATCCAAGTGCTACCCCAGACAGATGTCAGCCCTGTAAGAATCAGAAGCACATTTTTGATGGAGAACCAACCTGATGCCTGTTCATCCAGATAACAGAAATCTTCTTTGGCGTGGACCAGCTGACAGCAGTAAAGTAGTGGTCAATGGCAGCCAGAGAAGTGGGAGGGGGCAGGCGGGTGACGGTGTCGGCAGCACCGATGATCAGCTTATTGAGGTCCACCACCCACAGATCCACGACAGGGTTAGCACGTCCAGGCTGCAGCGCAATGGACAAAAACATTGACGTAAAAATCACGGCACTTCCAAATTTATCCTCATTACATAAATAATCCAATGATCCATATCAATTAGACATTCCTTCACATAAAGCCTTTAGGTGCAATGCTTACCTTGGGGTACTTGATGGACTGCTGGATGGGGTACTGGAAGGAGAGGTCTCCCGGTCGGCCATACAGTGGGAAGTTCATGGTGTCCACGCGGGAGTCGTTGAAGGTGGCGAAGGCGATGCGGCCACTATCAGGCGAAAACCACAGGGCGGCGTTGGAGCTCAGGATCTCCTCTGTTGGAACACAAAATACATCCTTGGCTAATGTGAATAAATACTACCATCATAAGGATTAACATCCATCTGGTTAGTGCCACATGGCCTCTGATGCCAGGCACATTCTGTTCCCCTCATTAATTCGCTCGCTATCGTAGCAACTACATGAGCCAGACATGAGTGATAATTATATACAAATCTGTATCTTTGAATTATGTCTGTTATGTCTGAGAAGAACTTTTATTCCATGTACAGTGGTTGAAAAAACACTTTCCAAGGTAATGGCAATGAGGCTGCAAGGATAACCGCAATTGAACTACCAGCAAATATCAAATACAATTGGATTTTCACGCATTACCTTAAAATCTTTTAACTTTTCCTATGAGTACCAATGAATGACAGCAATCAGGTCCCAAACCGTGAAAAAAAAACTGATTGCAAAGCTTGTCTAAAGCCAGCCAGTCTGCCTCACCTTCGTACACCCAGTCGGGGATGCCGTTGAAGATGCTGCCGATCTGGCCCGTGTCGGTGATCCTGTACATGGTCTCGAGGTCCGGGCCGGTGGTGTAGTACACGTCGTTATGGGACACAAAGGCCAGGGCGTCGTTGGTTGGCGCCCAGGTGGCGAACAACAGAGGCGGCTGATCATTCCTGTTCCTTACGCGGGTCGGGGCCAGCGGTATGCTCTCCCTGGATAAGGAATTGGCAGGTAATTACTATATCGTGGAACTACTATTCTGATCCCCTCCCATGCTTCCTTCCCACGATAGTGAATCAGGACTGCACATGACTACTAATTCATGGCACTACTATTCTGATCTCGTCCCGTTTCCTTCCCACGGTGTTTAGTGAGGATTTTGCACACTACTAAATCATGGCACTATTATTTTCATCTCCCACAATTCCTTCCCACGGTGATGAATGAATAATTTGCACAGACTACTAAATCATGGCACTACTATTCTGATCTCATCCCAGGTTTTCTTCCCACAGTCATTTTCTGGGTAACTAATCTGCATAACAACACTATTCGAAGTCAGTCCCCTCGTAGTCTGGCATGTTATGAAAATTCCTTAAAGAGACTACATCATTTCGTTTTTGTTCGGTGGTTGAGAAAGTTACAAACCCACACAAGAGAACGAGGAGCAAAGTGACAAGTGGTAGTTTCTGGCTTGGCTACTCACCCAGTTGCCAGGTTCAGCACAGTGTGGCGAGCCAGGTACGAATACCGGAACAACTGGAACAAAAAAGTTTATGGTAAATAAAAAAAGTGCTTCAACATTCTCCCTGGAGCTGCACGGTGATGTCAGACAATGATGACAAAACAAGGTGCTCACATAATGGCCTTTAAACATAAATGATCACTTGAGCAACTTGAACTCTACTGCTAAACGCTTATGTAACCGCTGTGACGTAACAAAAAAGCTATCTTGCTCACCTTTTGTACATCATGAGCCACAAGGAGGTATTTACGGCTGGGCGAGAGGCTGTACTTGAACGGCCTCCACTCGTTCTGGAAAAAAAAGGAATAAGTTATGCTGGTAAAGACAAGAAAACCGTTCATAGTAGACTAAAGTAATACAGGTCCATATTTTAAAACGTATCGGACTCCTATTACGCCTATTTTCAAAGCCATAGAAAATGAACCGGGTTTTCATGGGTATTTTTTTCCGTTCATGGTGCAGAAGTCGTGTAAAACTATCACTGGGATCACGAAGCTGTCCATGAAAACCCCGGCGACTTCTACCAAAGGCTTTTGAAACAGGCGAACTGAGGTGCCGATGCTTAACACGAGATATAGACCTCGTAGTGTTGTAGGAG
This sequence comes from Eriocheir sinensis, assembly GCF_024679095.1. Classification (NCBI taxonomy): domain Eukaryota; kingdom Metazoa; phylum Arthropoda; class Malacostraca; order Decapoda; family Varunidae; genus Eriocheir; species Eriocheir sinensis. Next base: position 7,071,131 of record NC_066556.1, on the reverse strand, counting down.
CCCTTACATCCCGCCCTTCCCCAGCCCTTAATAATATCCTGCCCCGCCCCGTGCCCCATAATATCCAGCTTCAGCCCTTATAGCCAGCCCCCCCGAAACCCCTTATATCCAACCCCAACACAGCCCTTATAGCCAGCCCCGCCCCATGAGCCCTTATAGCCAGCCCCGCCCCGTGACCCCTTATATCCAGCCCCAACACAGCCCTTATAGTCAGCCCCGCCCCATGAGCCCTTATAACCAGCCCCGCCCCGTGACCCCTTATATCCAGCCCCGCCCCGTGACCCACCATGGCCTCCTGGCTGAGAATCTCCTCCGACGTCTGCGTGTCGACGTGGTAGATGTTGAGGCTATTTTCGGCGGAGCGGTACAGGAACTCGGTGTCTGTGGGAGGAAGGCATCCGGTGAAGACTCAAGTTTGTATTTATTACAGTAAAGGAAACAGCTCAAGGACAACACCGAAAAAAAGAAAACCGCTATGCACTAACCCTGTAGAGAAAATAGAATGAAGCCCCCCCCCAAAAAAAAAAAATGAAACAAAAGATAATTTCGCAACGGTAATTACTAAAACCCTTCACTACTTCAAAAGACCGGATATTAACACAGGAGCAAAACATGGCAGCCTCAATTTGCATAACAGTGCTTCTGATACCCACACACCGCTGCTTGGATTCCAGGGCAGTGCAGTGCAGCAATCTATATGCCACTCGCCGCCTCGGGCATGGCAATTATCGAAGTAAGACAATCAGCACAGATCAATTCATTACGTCATAACGAGTCTTCGAAGGTCAACTGGCATGATCGTAACACAAGCGCGACACAAAGAACAATCCTGTCTCGATATTAGCTAACCCGAGTTCGTTGTCCGCCTCTGTTCACTTTCTGCCTGTTGGCCTCAGTGACGCGTACACACACCATCACCTTACACACATACCTGACGGCAAACAATAAGTCCAGGGAAACAAAACCCTGGTTCGCAGTGTTACATATGTGCTTTGAAATATTGAGCTGCTGGTTCATTACTCTTTTTTCATAGCCAGTAAATGTTCCTGCGCTTTATAACAGTAACATACTTTATAGTAAAATACTAATGATGTTAAAAGTAGAGAGGACACCCAGAGGTAGAGAAAAAATCATTTCCATTTGCATTCTGTTTCAAAAGATTCGAAACGTCACAAATCAGTGCTCAGCCGGATGACTTGTCGAAGGCTACACAACACTTGCGGACAACCATCCACCACTACTAATGAATAAGAGTTACTTGTGGATACCCATAACGCATCATAATTACATATCAAACTATATGGATGAAATATCACCGCTTAAAAAAACGAAACTGTTTTGCATATCTTATATATCAAGTATATCATAATGTTACAGAGACGGGTGTCACGCCACGCCAGGATAACATTTGTGGGCAGTTTCGTTGTTTCTTTTAAGTTTATCCCGGAGTGGTAATCCCAATGGACTTTGATGAGACTTTCATTACGTGTTCTGCCAGGTGAACCTGCTCCTGTCACCCACTCACATACTTCTCAGTCACGGTTGAGCGTCATGTGTCATATTGTCTAATGGCCATCGGTCGCACATGATAACCACGATGCGGCGACTCACCTGAGATCCAGGTACCATTGAAGGAAAACGTAGAGAAGGTGCCGTTGATGAACTCGATGAGGTCAATCCCGCCCGCCTGGGCCTTGAGGGGCTCGGCCTTAGGCGCCGCGACCGTCGAGCTGCGAGAGGACACAACAACACATGCTTATTGCCTTGCTGGGGCAGCTGCCAAAGCCACTTCTGCCCTTCACATAACATTAAAGAATAAATACATGAACAGGAACTACCTTAAACATTTAAAATTATGCTTCTTGTTTCACCGTGACCCCTGACCTTACGCGTGGCCTGCTGTTCACTGCCAACCACCGCACGACCGCCGATATATCTACTACAGCAAGTGCTTCCATAGTTTCTCTCCCCAACACACCTGAAGGCCGCATCCCAACCCTCGCCGGGGAGGAGCGAGACCTGAGGGGCGCCAAGTAGTTACCTGCGGGTGAGGATGACTGTGGCGATGGCGGCGGCCACCACCAGCATTACGCCCACGGTGGCCAGCAGCAGGTTCCTCCATACCCGCGGCCGCGTCGACCCCACCAGCTCCTGCAAAGCGAGAACCGCCACGTCAGCGACACAGTAAAAAGTAAAAGTCAAACAAAAAAGAAATAGAAAAGAAAAACAGAAGAAGAAAATAGCAATCGTCATTCTGCGTGTATTTGCTTCATACCTGACAGCCAAAATTACCAAGAGTTAAAAGTATTCATTTGACATGGTATAAAAGATAGCTAGATACAAACAGAGATAGATAGACGGTGGCGGCAGTAGTAGTAGTAGTAGTAGTAGTAGTAGTAGTAGTAATAGTTGAAGTAGTAGTAATAATAATAATAATAATAATAATAATAATAATAATAATAATAATAATAATAATAATAATAATAATAATAATAACATCAATATAAGAAGCAAAGACTCCCCCAGCACTCCATCACCTCGCAATCTCTCGTCACTAATGAATGAAGATGACTCGCATGAAACTCTGTCCGTCAAGCCGCCGCGCAAATCCTATCCCAGCGCCACTAGCCACAAGCCCCACCGCATGACGAGCCGAGAAACAACTAAAGAAACGACCCACTCGGCGGCTCAGGACCAGAATTCTCAAAAACTTCCGAGCCTTTGTACATCTATTCAAAAAGCCTGTCTTGGAAGTTGTAGGCGCTCCCGTGACCCTAGTAGTAATTTGACAAGGCTTCTGCTCAATGAAAGGAAAAAATAAACGTATGAGAACTTGACTAATCTTATCTGCAGCCTTTAAAAATAGTTGTTAAGAGAGCCCCAAGCGGTTGAAAATACGTGACCATGGAGGAGAAAAAGTATTGTAGTGAGGCGGCGGGGTTCGTAATAACTCCAAAGTGAACTCTCAACAAACACCTTCACGACCTCTCAGCCTGTCACGCGCCCTTGGATAAAACACTGCTAGAACATCATACTCGTGCACCTCGGCAGCCACGTCACTTCATGCTAACCTCTCTCTCCCCCTTCCCTTTAAAATTGTATCACCTTCAGCAAACACGTCACCTTATGCTCACACCACTCCTTTAAAATCGTAGAACCGAGAATAGGAGAAAAGAGAAAAATACGAACAGTAATAGAACAGGAACTAAAAAAATAAAATACCTCTCTCTCCCCCTTCCCTTTAAAATCGTATCCCCTTCAGCAAACACGTCATCTTATGCTCACACCACTCCTTTGAAATCGTATAACCGAGAATAAGAGAAAAATACGAACAGTAATATAACGAGGAACTAACACAAGAAAGTACACAGATCAGCAGAAAAGAACAGGATAAAAGTAAGACGAGACTATAGATAAACAAAACACGAGAGAGAAGACATCAAAGAAAACGGGTTACAGAGAACATATATACCCTTGCTTACAATGGACACCCCTGCACCCCTCTCATTACCCCTGCAGTACGGTATGCTTACATCTCACCCCCTGCTTACAATGGACACCCCTGCACCCCTCTCATCACATCTCTGCCGCTTTTCCCACTCATCCCTGTAGTACGGTATGCTTACATCTCACCCCCTGCTTACAATGGACACCCCTGCATCCCTCTCATCACATCTCTGCCGCTTTTCTCACTCATCCCTGTAGTACGGTTTGCTTACATCTCTCCCCCTGCTTGCAATGGACATCCCTTCACTCCCGCCATCACACCTCCGCTCCCTCTCCCACCCAGTCTTGTTGTCCGGCATTCCACCACACTTTGCTGCCATTTAACTCCTATTTCCTGCCACCACGTCCCTGCCTCTGTCCCGCCTTGATACGATGGTCAGTCCTGCCTCTCCCATATCCTTCTCACACCTCCTGCTACGTTCTGTGTATTCCGGCACGCTCCTGCTGCCCTGCTCTGCCATGTAATTACCCCCCTACAGCCCCCCTGCTGCCATTCACCTATCGTCTGCCCTTTCCCTCGCAGCTTAAAACTCTATACTCTCTCAACCTTTATTTAAACTATGATGTGATAACCTTTCTTAATAAGGTAAACGTGTTTCGAGGATACACACACACACACACACACACACACACACACACACACACACACACACACACACACACACACACACACACACACACACCATGACGAGCACAACACGTTTTCTTCTTTTCTTTTTTTCGCCTCGAAGCTGCAGCAGTGAAAGTGAAGAATCAGTGTCAACCTTGAGTCACGCGTCACCGGCTAATCTTCTCAGCGATCGTAATAAATCATCGCGGAATCTATACGTAACATAAGAACATAAGAACGTAAAGAGTCTGCAAGAGGCCAGCGCGACAGGTCAGAGGGACAACACAAACGCTATACCACACCACCTCCACGACGCTCGCTAAATCACCTACAGACGAGTAAAAGTGAACCACCGCAACGTTTTTATAAGTGGAAAGGTCAGAGAGCAAAGGTAAGCCCGCAAAGGTAAGGCTGCAAAGGTCACTGGCGAGCAGGACCACTGGGCAGGCCGCTGGCACCCACGATAACTCCAGAACGCATAGCACGACCTGACGCCAATAAGGGTCCCTCCATATCCCTAACGGCGGTGTCTGCGGGGAAACGTGAGATGTCTTGGCTCCTACGGCTGGTTCTTTGTTCGTTGGGTATACGCGGAAACACCCTAATGCAAATATAACTCTGTCTTATGGGAGTGTTTTCAGTGCATACGCGAAACATCCTGAGTCAACAAAGGTTTTCTGTTCTATGAGTATACTCGAAAACGCCTTAATGCAAATATAACAGTCTTATGGGGGTATTTTCAGTGGCATACGTGAAACATCCTGAGGGAGTAAAGGTTCTCTGTTCTATGAGTATACTCGAAAACGCCTTAATGCAAATATAACTCTGTCTTATGGGGGTATTTTCAGTGGCATACGTGAAACATCCTGAGGCAATAAAGGTTCTCTGTTCTATGAGTATACTCGAAAACGCCTTGATGCAAATGAAACCTTACTCTCCTATGGGCGTGTTCTCCGTGCATACGCGAGACACCTCAAGGCGATAGACGTTCTCTGTTCAGTGAGTATACGCAATCCTCCTTGCCTCAAATAAAGCTACTCTCTAAGGTCTATAAAGGGTGGTATTCTCTGCGTATACGCCGGGGGCCTTGACCTGCATGAAGCGTGGAAACAAAAACAGTCGGGTATAATTTATGAGTATTAATGTTTTTTTGTTCCCACCACCTTCACTCCGCTCCCAGGCCGGCCACACCCACGGCAGGCTCGGCGGCGGCGGTGGCGGGACCAGACCAGCCCGGCGCAAGGATTCCACAGAGTCAAGGGGAGCCCAGACACCACCAGCTGATCACCTTGGTCGTGACGGCGGGTTTCGTGTTCCTGCTCCTGCCCCCCCCCCCCCCCTAACCACCACCCCGCCGCTTTACAACAATTAATCTTACGGTATTAATAGTCAACTACGAATAGATAAAAACAAAATTCATTGTCAACTACGAATAGATAAAAACAAAATTCATTGTCAACTACGAATAGATAAAAACAAAATTCATTGTCAACTACGAATAGAGAAAAACAAAATTCATAGTCAACTACGAATAGATAAAAACAAAATTCATTGTCAACTACGAATAGAGAAAAACAAAATTCATAGTCAACTACGAATAGAGAAAAACAAAATTCATAGTCAACTACGAATAGAGAAAAACAAAATTCATAGTCAACTACGAATAGAGAAAAACAAAATTCATAGTCAACTACGAATAGAGAAAAACAAAATTCATAGTCAACTACGAATAGAGAAAAACAAAATTCATAGTCAACTACGAATAGAGAAAAACAAAATTCATAGTCAACTACGAATAGAGAAAAACAAATTTCATCGTAACCCAAGAATAAGTTAACCAAAATCCATCGTCACGCAGATTACGTTAAAAAAATCTTAGTCACACAAATATAAATTAAACAAAATTCATCGTATTTTAAGTAAAACGAAATTCATAAAAAAATACAAGTTAACATTCCTCGTCAAACAGTTTTCATCGTAACAAATATAAGTTTAACGAAATGCACAAATAGAATAGAATAGAAAACACAAATAGAAATAGTTGATCACGCGAAAACAAACATCCTTCAATAACATCCCAAGCAACACTAAATTGATGGATAAGAATGTTAAGCAACTATGTAGTAATACGGCAAAAACATTTCCTTAAATCCCAGAAATAAAAGTTAAACATATGAAAAACAAGCGTCCTTAAGTCACATTCCAAGACATAGCTACTCATTTGAATGTTAAGCAACTACAAAGGAGAAAAAGCTGTTTTGAGCCATATTTGCAGGAAGGCACGCGCGCACCTCACCCCCTTCCCCCACCATCAACACACACACACACACACACACACACACACACACACACACACACACACACACACACACACGACACATCCACCCAACCCCCAACCACCCCACCACACACGCATTATTTACAATCTAAGAATATTATATCGATTCATGACACTATATTCACCAACCACCCAGGGAGCAAAAAATATTCCCTGCATTCCTAAAAAAATATAATAAAAGATCATTCTTAAACCGTTACAAGAAATAACACAAAAAAATTACTATCACACATATGGCTTAACAGGTGTTCATGCCGCTATGCAGGTAAGGAAAAAAGTGAAAAGAAGTGTACAACCTCAACCAACACCACTTCACACCTTATCCTCCTCCCTCTCCCCCTTCCCCTCATCCCTCTACCCCATTCCCCTCTTCCCTTACCCCCTAACCCCCTTCCCATCCTCCCCCTCCCCATAATAAACAAAAACGGACCCAGCATCCCTCCTATAAACACTCCTCTGTTTCCTTGTATACGCAGCCACATAACCGTCCACACGCTTGCTCCCCTGACATTTCCATCACCAGCGTCACGTCGCTCGCCCTACAAGGCATTGGAGGGGCCGAGGAGGGCAAGAACCCGCCCGCCCGCACAGGCAGCCGCGGGGACCTTCGAGTGCCGGAGCTGGACGAGGAAACACAACGAGCAGGGAAGAGAAGGAAGTGATGGAGAAGTGATCTTTGATAGCGTGTATAGAGAAGAGAGGACGAGTAGATAGATGGAGAGATGAACAGATAGATAAAGAGATAGATAGGTAGATAGTTAGATGATAGATAGATAGAAAGATTACTAGATTGATGGAAAGATAGATATATAGATTGCTAGATAGGAAGAAAGAAAAAAATAAAGGAGAGAGAGAGAGAGAGAGAGAGAGAGAGAGAGAGAGAGAGAGAGAGAGAGAGAGAGAGAGAGAGAGAGAGAGAGAGAGAGAGAGAGAGAGAAAAAAGAAAGAAAGAAAGGAAGAACGAAAATAAAAAAATAAATAGATAGATATAGACAGATAGAGATAGAGATATAAAAAGAGAGTAATGAGACAGAAAGCACGTAAAATTGAGCAAGGGAATTCAGTCAGGAGGAGAGGAAGGAAGGCAAATGAAGGAGAAACGAGAGAGCCGGAGCAAGAAGAGAAAGCCTGACGAAGGACCAAAACATGCAGACGGAGCTGTAGAGAAAACGAAGAGCCAGCCGGTCATGGGAACAGGTATCCACAGGTAACTCCTCATCCAGGTGTACGCGAGAGCGAGTGTAAATATTTCCGTTTGGTGAGAATGTGTGTGTGTGCGTAGATGAGTGTTGGAGTTCAAGGAAGGCAATGGTGTGTAAGTATGGGAAATCATCTTCACTAATATCACCAAGAAACTAACATAAAGTGGATAGATAAGCAGAGAATGAATGGAAATGAGAAAATAACAAGGAAAAGAAGAAAAGAAAAAAAAGATACTGAGGATGACGGAGTAGAGAGAAAATACGAACATTAAATAACTAGGAAATAACACAAGGAAGTAGACAGATAAACAAACAGAAAACAGAATGAAAGAAAGACGAAAATAACAGGTAAAGAAACGCAAGAAAAGAGATACTGAGGATGAAGAAGTAGAGAGAAAATACGAACATTAAATAACTAGGAAATAACACAAGGAAGTAGACAGACAAACAAACAGAGAACAGGATGAAAGAAAGACGAAAATAACTGGTAAAGAAACGCAAGGAAAGAGATACTGAGGATGAAGAAGTAGAGAGAAAATACGAACATTAAATAACTAGGAAATAACACAAGGAAGTAGACAGACAAACAAACAGAAAACAGAATGAAAGACGAAAATAACAGGTAAAGAAACGCAAGGAAAGAGATGCTGAGGATGAAGAAGTAGAGATAAAATACGAACATTAAATAACTAGGAAATAACACAAGGAAGTAGACAGACAAACAAACAGAGAACAGGATGAAAGAAAGACGAAAATAAGAAGTAAACAAACAAAAAACGTACGTTACAGAGAAGAGACACCATCAATAACGGATTACAGAGAAAATACGAACATTAATATAGAGAAACTGATAGAGAAGTAGGCAGATAAACAGATAAACAACACAATAACAGAAAAAAAGTAGATATATAAACAAGACGAATGTTGAATGCTGCAAAATGGAGACACCAGAGATAACGAATTACTAAGAACATATGAACATTAATAACGCGAGAGAAACTGACGGAGAAGTAAACAGATGAACAGACAGGTAGATAAACACACCGCCAACCAGGTAAAAAGAAAAACGCAGGTAAATAACAATAATAAAAAGTGAACAGGAAGTGTGTAAATAGGAGGAAACGAGATAAATAAGTACAAGAATACCTCCACCTCCTCTCCTTCTTCTCCCCCTCTTCTTGCTCCCCGCCTAGCCGAGACCTGAATAAGCCAGTGAAAACACACGCGGTTGGTTTCTTTCTCTTCCGAAGTGACCACCAGACGACAGGTGTTTGAGAGTGGAGTGTTCACCTGTCTGCTTCCTCCTCTTCCTCTTCCTCTTCCTCTTTCTCTTTCTTCCTCTTCCTTCTCGTTTTCCTTTTCTTCTCCTCCCCCTCCTCCTCCTCATATTTTTCTTTGGGTCCTTTTTTTGTTGTTTTCTTATTTTCTTTTGCTGCCCTCTCTTCCTCTTCCTCTTCTCGTTTTCCTCTCCTCCTCCTCCTCCTCCTCCTCATCATCATCATCATCATCATCATCATCATCATCATCATCATCATCATCATCTTCCTTTTGCTTTTTCTTCGTTTTCTTTTCTTCTGCTTCTGTTACTTCTCATTTACGTATTTTATCTTTCCTCCTCCTTTTTCTTCTTCTTCTTCTTCTTCTTCTTCTTCTACTTCCTCTACTTTTCCATCTTCTTCTAATGACGTGCAGTTAAAAAGTGCCAATTTTCTATGCAATGAGAGAGAGAGAGAGAGAGAGAGAGAGAGAGAGAGAGAGAGAGAGCGCATCCTTAATCACCCACAAACCACCTTGACCTCACCCACAACCTTCACCCCTCCTCCGTTTTCTTAATGATGGGGTGACTATTAATTTTAGACACCAAGGACAACGGGAAGGAAAAAGAAAACGGATGGAGAGGAAAACAGGGAGGGAGAGAACTAATGGAAGGGAAAAAACGGGAAGGGTGAGAAACTAATGAGAAGGAGATTTAATATGATGGAGGCAAATGTCAGGGGGAGGAAAATGGGAAGGAAAAAGCTTATGGAAGGGAAGAAAACGGGAAGGGGGAGACTAATGGAAGGGAAGTTAATGGGATAGTAAAATAAAGGGAAGGAGACGAGCTAATGAAATGGAGACTAATGGTACGGTAAGAGAACGGGAAAGGAAACAGTAATGGAAGGGTGAGATAACATAAGGAAGAAACTAATGGAAGGTAGAGATAATATAAGGAAGAATCTAATGGAGGGGATAGCTAATATAAGGAAGACACTAAGGAAGGGATAGCTATTATAAGGAAGACACTAAGGAAGGGATAGCTAATATAAGGAAGAGAAAAACTAATATAAGGAAGAAGATAAAGAAAGAGAAAAGCTAATAAGGGAGCAAATACTGGAAGGGGAAGAGTTAATGGAAGGGAGAAGAAACTAATGGTGAGGTAAAACAACATAAAGGGAGGCAATCTAATGGAAAAGAAACGTGGGCTGAAAAAATAATGTGGAAAATAAAATAAATGAAAATAAAGGGAAAAAAAAAAGAGTATGGAATAGGCGTTGGGAAGAGAAGATGAAATGAAAGGAGAGAAAAAAAATAAAGGAAGGGAAGATAAAGAAAGAAAGAAGATAGTGTTGAGATGCGCCTCGTCATCACCACCATCATCATCACGTCACTATTATTATTTACAGTGAGAGAGAGAGAGAACCTTCCCCTCCCCCCTCCCCCCACACACACCAATGATCACTGTTTTCCCCACTTTTCCTCGCGGCTTTCCCCAAGAAGGAGGAAGGAAGGAATGGGAGGGGAGGAAGACGGGGGAGGAAGGGGAGGGGGGGGAGGAAGGGGAGCCTCATGCCACTCCATTCCATCACGCCATTCAGGTGAGGATGAACATAAGAACACCTGTTACCTGTTACCTGTTTGTTTATTAGATTCCAGCGGCGGCGATTTCTCGAGAAGGTAATGGAGGAGAGGTGGAGGAGGAGTGAGGGAAGGATATACGGAAAGTAGGAGGAAGGAAAAACTAGAGGAGGCAGTAGACGAATAGAAGTGGAAGATAGCAGCAGCAGGAAACAAGAGAGGAAGAGGAGGAGGAAAGAAAAAAATATGATATGAGGAGGAGAGATGAACGAGGAGGAGGAGGAGGAGGCTGACAGGAAAAATGTAAGATGGAGAGGAAAAGGAAATGAAAGACACAAAAGGAAGAAGAGGAAAAAAAGGTGAAATGGTGAAGGGGAAAGAAAAGAAGGATGTGGAAGAAGGAGGAAGAGGAGAAGGAGGAGGCTGACAGGAAAAATGGAAGATGGGGAGGAGTAGGAAATGAAAGATAAAAGAGGAAGAGGAAGAGGAGGAAAAAAATGAAAGGTGAAAAGGTAAAGGGGAAAAAAAGAAGGATGGAGAAGAAGGAGGAAGAGGAGAAGGAGGAAGACGAGGAGGAGGCAGAACATGGGAGGATAGGTTTGGTTCAGCGGATGATCGGAGCAGCAAATTTGGGTAAGCATCAGGCGGGTCTCGTAAAGCAGGTGATGACATGAATGAGAGGGCGGCGGAAGAGGGAGACGGGTGACTAAAGGAAGCTGAACAAGAGGGAAGGAAAAATGATGCTGTTCTTGTCACTGTTATTACTGTTCTTCCATTTCCTCTCCGCGAGCCGTAAAAAAAGGTGAAGGGAAATCCGCCTACCGTTGCGTGCGTGTGTGTGTGTGTGTGTGTGTGTGTGTGTGTGTGTGTGTGTGTTTTATCTTCGTTTAGTCTTTTTTATGATGTTATTCGTTGTTAAAACCGAACATTACACGCTCACACACACAGAAAGAAACATAGAAAGGAAAGATACATAGCCAACCGGCCTCTTGCAGACTCCTTATGTTCTTATAGAAAAAAATAAACAACGAGAGGATGAAAGAAAGGAAGGAAGTAAGGAAGGAAGGAAAGAAGGAAGGAAAGGAGGGAAAGAAAGAAAAACAGAAAGAGAGAAAAATAGAAAGAAAGAAAAAGAAAGAAAGGAAGGAATTAAAACAAACAAAGGAATGGAATATAAAAGAAGTCTCCAATAAGAGTAAAAATCGAAGCCACCCGCGACTCCACCTCCTTGAAGCTCACCTTTTCTCACCTGTACCAACACCTGAAGAAGTACACCTGAGAGTCTCAACGCTACTCGAAGACGGCTCTTATTGTATTTGAAGTGTTTCTGTAGTGTTTCTGTGGCTCGAAAGTCGCATAGAAAGGAGGTCAGGAAAGACGTGAGGGAAGGAAGAGTAGGAGGAGGAGGACGAGGACGAGGACTAGGAGGAGGAGGATAGGGAGAAGTACAAGAAAGAAAATTAAGACGAAAAAGAAAAGAATGAAAAGATCAGATGGCGGAGGACGAGAGATGAGGATTGGAACGAAGATGAAGAGAAAAAGAAAGAAAATTAAAATGAAGAGGAAAAAATGAGAGGAGGAGGACTAGAACGAGGACGAGAAGAGGAAAAAGAGAACGAAGACGAAGAATACAAAAAAGAAAATTAAGACGAAGAGGAAAAGAGTAGAGGCATGAGAATGACAAAGAGAAGGACAAGGAGAAAGATAAAGGGGAAGAAAGACAAAGAGAACAAGACTGAAAGGAACAAGTAGGACACGGAGAGGGCGAAGGAGGAGGAAGAGGAGGAGGAAAAGGAAGTAAAAATACCATGATTGTGTAGACTGTAGAGGGAGGATATACGGATCGGAGAGCAGACTTGATTGGATGATGATAGGCAATACATATCTGGGATGAAGATGATGGATGGGGGATAGGAAGACTTAGGAATACATTAACGACTGCATGACTTAGGTTAGCAACAGACACACTCTACTTTGGGTTGGCAACAATCTTCTATATATAGGATAGAGACAGAGGGGGAGGGCATGTTGGGAAGGGTAAGCGGAGGGTAAGAGAAGTGGAGGGACAGGAGAGGGAAGATGAGGGAAAGGGAAGGGAAGAGGAGGGAAAGAGAAGTAAAGAAGAGGAAGGGAAGAGGAGGGAAAGAGAAGGCATGTAGAGAAGGGGAAGGGAAGAGGAGGGGAAGATAAGCAAAGAAGAGGAAGGGAAGAGGAGGGAAAGGGAAGGTAAGCAGAAAAGGGAAAGGGAAGAGAAGGGAAAGGAGAGGGAAGCAGAGAAGGGGAAGGGAAGAAGAGGGAAAGGGAAGGGATGCAGAGAAGGGAAAATGAAAGGGAAGCAGAGAAGGGAAAAAAAAAAGGAGGGAAAGGGAAGGGATGCAGAAAAGGGGAAGGGAAGAGGAGAAGAGAATGGAAAAGGAAGGGAAGAAGGAAGAAAAGATGAAAGAAAGCGAAATGGTTAGGCGAAAAGACGATAAGTGCAGTCCCGAGAAACTGATCTAGTCCTGATGGTGATAAAAGATTACATTTCTTAACACGGGAACGAACACACACACGCACATATGTCAGAGAGAGAGAGAGAGAGAGAGAGAGAGAGAGAGAGAGAGAGAGAGAGAGAGAGAACCAATCAAGTCAAGCAATGCCAACACTCGAACATACAACAAAATCTAAAAAAAATAAAAACTAACTAACAAGACGATTAAGCAACTAATAATACCCATCACGAACTCATTAATTTTGTCACAATGGAGAAAATTTAAAAACAACTCGGCGGAATTAAACTTTCATCTTATGTAAGTGAATAGACATGTTTAGGGTTAATTAAAGAGCACGAGGAGGAGGAGGAGGAGGGGGAAGAAGAAGAAGAAGAAGAAGAAGAAGAAGAAGAAGAAGAAGAAGAAGAAGAAGAAGAAGAAGAAGAAGAAGAAGAAGAAGAAGAAAAAGAAGAGGAGGAGGAGGAGGGGGAAAAAGAAGAGGAAGAAGAAGAAGATGCAGAAAAAGAAAAAGAAGAAGAAGAAGAAGAAGAAGAAGAAGAGGAGGAGGAGGAGGAGAGGCAATAGTAGTAAGGATGAGGGAGAGGAGGATGAGAGGGTTGACAACATTAGTGAAGAGGAAAAGGAAGAGGAAGAGGGAGATAGGGAATAGAGACTCTTTGTTGTGGTGGAAATGTGATCTCTGCACCCCATGTCACCCCCTCCCCCCCACTCTCTCTCTCTCTCTCTCTCTCTCCACCATATTTAATATAACGTTAGTATATGTTGCTCCAGCGCGAGTTTTTTTTCTCTCTCTCTCTCTCTCTCTCTCTCTCTCTCTCTCTCTCTTACATGATGCGATGTTTATAAGACGTGAAGTTTAATATTCTCTCCCTCCCTCCCTCTTCCCTCCTCCTCTCTCTCCCCTCCCTATCCCTCCTCCCTACTCCCTCTCTCCCGTCTCACCACCCCACAAAGGCAGCGCGGGTGGTGTCTGTCTCAACACCACCATCACCACCACCATCACCACCACCAGTTCCCTCCATCTACACCCACATACGAACAAACACTCCACCTCTTCTCTACATCCCTTGCTTCCTCCACTTTGATTCATAAGCTCGTCTCTCTCTCTCTCTCTCTCTCTCTCTCTCTCTCTCTCTCTCTCTCTCTCTCTCTCTCGTCTTCTTATCTTCCTTTGTTTATCATTATTTGACTTATTTTTACCGTTTCTTTCATGTTATCTATCTACTCTTGTTTAATATCATGTTTAAGACAGATTCCTCCAACTGCTCCTCCTCCTCCTCCTCCTTCTTCTGTTAGTCACGTGTTGCTGGTATTACGGTATTACTTATCTTCCTCTTCCTCCTCCTCTTCCTCCTTCTTCTGTTAGTCACGTGTTGCTGCTATTACTTTCCTTCTTCCTCCTCCTCCTTCTCCTCATCCTCCTTCCCTTCCTTTTACAACTGCTAAACCTCTCCATATTGCTACACTTCTTCCCCTTCACTGATGTCTTAATTATTACCCTTTTAAATACACCCTCTGACGTATACATAAGACGAACTACTGGAATTATATATTAGTAGTAGTAGTAGTATCGGTACGTATTTAAAAAGGAAAGACCAAAACTACTAACACGAGAGGAAATTGTTTTAAGAGGAAGAGAAGAAGCAGAGAGGAGGAGGAGGGCAGGTGCAATGAGAGAGGAAGGAAGGAGGAGAATGGAGAGAAGAAGCAGAGAGGAGGAGGAGGGCTGGTGTAATGAGAGAGGAAGGAAGGAGGAGAATGGAGGGAGGTAGAGGAGGCGCCCAACAGCGAAACCCCAGCAACAGCGTCCACACATTACGACCATGAGAGAGAGAGAGAGAGAGAGAGAGAGAGAGAGAGAGAGAGAGAGAGACCTTTGTATTAGCAGAATAAAAATTAAAAATAAGTAAACGAACAAGCAAGCAGAATAAACATGAGAAAAACAAACATCTGCAAGAAGGGGAAACTTGAGAATATCAGAAAATAAACGATATAAATCAAACCAGCGTTACTGAAGAAGACGAAACAGAGAGACAAATAACACTAACACAAAGACTGAACGATATGACGAACGATCAGACAAACATTGCAGAGGGTAGATAAGAAAGCCACAAATGACGACATGGAAAAATACTTCTAAAATTACCTGTAAATAAAGAAAATAAAAAAATAACAGACTGGACTACGGAGCATGGAAGAGACGTGGATAATGGTAACAGATAAGACATAGGAGAAAAAAAATAGTACAGAGACACATAGAAAACGAGCTATATTACTATAAAACAAAGAACAGTGACAAAAGGAAGAAAATAAAACGAGGGAAAAAAAGGGGACACAGAAAACAAAGTACATAATGAAACAAAGAAGAGGAAAGTGGACAAAAGAACAAAAAGTGATACAATATTCAAACAAAAAAAAACGGAGAAGGAATGAAAGGAGATGCGGAGGAATGGAAAGAGGGTGGAAGGGAGATAAGGGTGATAGGCTAATCTCCACGACGTCATTAGGAGACGAAGAATGAGGGAAAAAGGTAATTAGGAGATACAGAATAGATTAGAACTAAGAAAAATTACTCCCAGTGCACAGCTATAAAATTAATTGTACTAAAAATGAATAATAATAATAATAATAATAATAATAATAATAATAATAATAATAATAATAATAATAATAATAATACTTACGCAATCGTCAAAATCATATATCACACAGAAGCGAAGACTTATATTTCCTCTAAGACTTCCTTGACTATTTCTCACGACCACTTTCACTCACGCAAATCTATCACACACACACACACACACACACACACGCACACATACACACACATAGGCAAAACAACAACAGCATCAACAAAAACAACAATAACAAAAGTAAAAGTGATAGCATTGACAAACCGTTACGAAACCACAAGAAAAGGATAGACGCTCTCTCTCTCTCTCTCTCTCTCTCTCTCTCTCTCTCTCTCTCTCTCTCTCTCAAAACGGACAAGTTTAATTTGAAAACACACCTTTATAGCCAACGGCCGTCTCTCTCTCTCTCTGTGTGTGTGTGTGTGTGTGTGTGTGTGTTGGACAATAGGAAAAAGCTGGACATTCTTACCTGTGTGTGTGTGTGTGTGTGTGTGTGTGTGTGTGTGTGTGTGTGTGTGTTGCCCACGGATATAACCTCTCCTGACCCCCCAAGGACAAACTTTACCTGTGGCCCCTTCCCCCCGCACGTTCCATCCAGCTGATATCCCCCTCCCCCTTCCCCTTCCTTCCCAACACACCCTTTTCCCTCCTTTCCCTTCCTCCTGTCCCACCTCTAAGATCTCTAACCTTCGCTGCAACTTACTATCTCTCCCATACCCGTCCCTGTCCCTTCCCTTCCCCAATACCTTTCCTTTTTTTCTCTCCCCTATCCGTCCACCTCCCTTCCCCTTCCCTTCCCTCATCGATTTACTTTATATCTCTCCTACCCGTTCCTTTCCCTTCCCATTCTTCCCATTTCCCTTATCTTCACTTCCCATTCCTATTCCTCTCCTTTATCAGTCCCTCCCACTTTCCCTTCCTTCCCCTCCTCCTCTTCTCCTTTCCTCTGATTCTTCTTTCTCTCGTATTTCCAGCTTGACCACCGATTACTCTTCTCCTATCTTCCGTTTTCTTCTTCTTCTTCTTTTTCTTATGTTTCTTCCTTCAGTGCAGTTTCATATAACCTGTGCTTCCGCGTACCTCTCAGCTTCCTTTTATATTTCAACATTCGTTTTTCATCTCTTTTTTTTATTGTTTTGCTTCTATTTTTTTTTTTTATTGCAGTCTGGCGTAACATTTTCCTTTCAACTCATTTTTTGTTTGTTTTTTCTCTTCTTTGTGTTTTTTTTTTCTCGTATGTATTTATCTTGTTTTATTTTCCTTTCTCATACCATCACTATTTCATTATTTCTCTTCCTCTTTATCATCATCGCCACTTCTTTTCTACTTTCTTTTTCTACTTCTACTTCTACTTCTACTTCTACTTCTTCTTCTTCTTCCTTTTTCTTCACTTGCATTTCATCGACTTTAATTATTCGGGATTTTGGCCAAACAGGTTCCAGGTAGTGAGATTGGTTTTCCCCTTTCACCATCAGGACACACACACACACACACACACACACACACACACACACACACACACACACACACACACACACACACACACACACACAGAAGGGGGGAGGAGGTAAAGAAATCGGTTTGCGCCACAAAAAAGAATCTTCATCACC
>NC_066556.1:7006404-7048904 GCF_024679095.1 Eriocheir sinensis | reverse complement strand
TGTGTGTGTGTGTGTGTGTGTGTGTGTGTGTGTGCGTAGGTGCGTGTTAAGTTCATCAGGTGTTGTTTACAAATACCGAGGCGAGGCGAGGCGTGCGGGAGGTTCATGAGCACACACATCGCTTCTCAGGCAGTGATATCGGGTTCCATCTTCGTCAAGGCGCCTTTCATTATCATTAAGAGCAACTGATGTTCAAGTCTCCCATCTCCTATATCACCACACAACGACGACCCACCAGTATCGAGAAAGGCAGGGATATCGGGTTCCATCTTCGTCAAGGCGCCTTTCATTATCACTAAGAGCAACTGATGTTTAAGTCCTCCTGTCTTTTACGTATATCAACACACAACGACGGCCCACCAATATCGAGAAAGGCAGGAAGTGATTACGCGTTCCGTCTTCGCCTTTTCCCTTTCTTTTATAATCACTTAATTCGAATAATATACATACAAGTCATTTCATCTTCAATATCAACACACAAAGACGGCCCACCAATATCAAGAAAGGCAGGAAGTGATTACGCTTTCCGTCTTCGTCTTTTCCCTTTCTTTTACAATCACTTAATTCAAATAATATACATACGAGCCCTTTTATCTTCTATATCAACACACAACGACGACCCACCAATATCAAGAAAGGCAGGGAGTGATTACGCGTTCCATCTTCCACTTTTCTCTTTCTTTTATAATCACCTAATTCAAATAATATACATACAAGTCCTTTCATCTTCTATACCAACACACAAAGACGGATCCATCAACATCGTATAAAGTAGTAAAATAAAGTAGTAAGGTCCATATTATTAAACTCTTGGAAGCCTTTTTTTTTTTTCACAACAAAGGAGGCAGCTCAAGGGTATAGAAAAAGGAAACAATAATAAAAAAAGCCCGCTACTCGCTGCTCCTTATACACCTACTTAAAAAGGCTTTCGTAGAAGTTGTACGGGTTTCTATGGGTGGTTGCATGACCCTGGAGGTAGTTTTGCAAGGCTTCCGCGCTGTGAATGGTTAAAACACTCCTGATAACCCGACGAAGCTCCTCTCTGCTCTTCAAAAATCGTCCTCACAAGAGTCCCAAACGTTTGATAATTATGTGATATTGTGTCCCGTCTTCGCCACGGTTCATCCCAGAGAGCACTAACGTATAAGGTCCATATTCTCAGACGCTTCCCTCTCTCACATCAACTATTTCCAAAGGCCATAAAAGGAGGTTAATCGGGTTTTCATGACTGTTTCTTCACGTTCATGGCACAGGAGAAAGGTCACACTACCACCAGGGCCATTAAACTACCTCTGGAAATGCCCAAAACTCCTACGAAAGCCTTGTCCGAAATGTTGAACCCGGTAGCTGCGTGGATCATGTCTCTTAAAGGCCCCTCTAAGCGAATTAATGAGAAAAAAATCATCGCTCTCGCACACCACTTCATATATATCAACGCATTTGTGATCAGTTTATGCATCATCTATTTTGGGGGGGGGATTTAAATCATGACAAAAATGTGGCCCGTCGCTGCTAAGTCCTTCCATCATCTACATCAACGCAATGACGGACCCCCAACATCAAAGATTAAAGAAGAAGTCCGGTGAAAACAAGAGGAAAGCGCCCTGACGTCACTTGTCCTTCCCCGTCCTTCTGCATTCTTTTAATTATCCAGTTTCCTCTGTCTGCCCTTGACGAGGCTCTAGTACTCCCCTATTCCTCTTCATTAGTCTTAAACCTCTCGGCGCCTCGGTTCGCCTGTCTGAAAAAGCCTCTCGTAGTTCCCGGGCTTTTCATGGACCGATTTCTGATCCTAGTGATAGTTTTACATGAGCTCTGCATCTGAACTGGAAAAGCACCAATAACAACCCGGATGATCTTCTCTAAGGCTTTAAAAATACTCGTAACGGGAGTCCAATACGTTAAAGAATAAGGGCCAACCACGAGGGAGACGCTAGGTACTCCAGACGCCACCGGGGAATAATCTTAATTGACTAAACTGTTTGCGTCTGAGTACTGGTGGAGTCTCGTCTGGCCCTCTAAGCCTTGTTGAGCATGGGCGAGGGTGAGGCGGAGCTCGTGTGTGAGTATGTGTGTGTCTCCTTGCGCTCTCTATGGATTGGGGAGAGGAATGAGTTGATACTGACTTGATTTATGAACTGACATGAACTTTTCGCGTCTGTGTTCGCGTGAAGCCTTGTTGAGGAAAGGTGAGGGTGGGTACGTCTGTGGGTATGCGCGTGTGTCCTTGGGCTGGTTATGTACTAAGGAAAGGAGAGTTTATGGTGACAATTTATGAACTCACTATAACCTCTTCGCGTCTGTGTTATTGTAAAGCCTTGTTGAGCAGAGGCGAGGGTGAGACTGCGTACGTGTGTGTGTGTGTGTGTGTGTGTGTGTGTGTGTGTGTGTGTGTGTGTGTGTGTGTGTGTGTGTGTGTGTGTGTCTCCTTGCGTTTGTCATGGATTAAGAGGACGAATTAACCGATGCACGTTCTCCCTCATCAATTCCATCTTTGTTTACTTCTAATTCCCATTCACAGTGACGCCATAATATAGCTTCGCCTCCTCCTCCTTCCCTTCATGAACTCACTCTCAACTCTGTGTCCGTGTTCTCGTGTAGCCTTGCATGTGTCTAATCCCTGTTGAAAAAGGGTAAAAAAGCGTGAGGAAGGACGGGGGAGGGAGTGGCATGCGTGTGTGTCTGTCTTCGTGTTGGCTGCGCTGCGGGGAAGGGAATGGTTGCGGTTGCTATTATGAAGAGACTGAATTCTTCGCGTCTGTGTACTCGTATAGCCTCGGGTGGTGTTGTTATCCCTGTTGAGAAAGGGTAAAGAAGGGTCGGTAAGGGTTGGTAAGGGAGGAGTGGTATGCGTGAGTGTCTATCTTCATGCTCGGAATGGTTGCTGTATGAACGAACCCCAAATTCTTCGTGTCTGGGTTCTCGTATAGTTTCGCCTTATCCCTGTTGAGAACGGGTAAAGAAGGGTCGGTAAGGGTCGGTAAGGGAGGAGTCGTATGCGTGAGTGTCTACCTTAATGCTCGGAATGGTTGCTGTATGAACGAACCCCAAATTCTTCGTGTCTGGGTTCTCGTATAGTCTCGCCTTATCGCTGTTGAGGAAGGGTAAAGAGAGGTCGGTGAGGGAGGGTAAGGGAGAAGTGGTATGCGTGAGTGTCTATCTTCATGTTCGGAATGGTTGGTGTATGAACGAACCCCAAATTCTTCGTGTCTGAGTTCTCGTATAGTCTCGCCTTATCCCTGTTGAGAAATGGTAAGGAAGGGTCGGTGAGTGAGGGTAAGGGAGGAGTCGTATGCGTGAGTGTCTATCTTCATGCTCGGAATGGTTGCTGAATGAACTAACTCTAAATTCTTCGTGTCTAGGTTCTCGTATAGTCTCGCCTTATCGCTGTTGAGGAAGGGTAAAGAGAGGTCGGTGAGGGAGGGTAAGGGGGGAGTCCTATGCGTGTGTCTATCTTCGTGCTGGTTACGCCGGGATAACGGGACTGGTTTATACAGACTGGTTTATTCCTCGCTTTCTTCAACACTTTCTTCCCCGGTTTGGTGTTCTTCCTCACTTTCTTCTTCCCCGCGTTAGTATTCGTCTCAATTTTCTGTCCGGCATCAGTATTCCTTGCCAGCCCCGTCCAGTGTCTTCATCTCGACGTCCCTTGCCGGATATGAGTCAATCGTCCTTATTTTTTTTGGTCATATCTGCCTTTGTTTCACTTCCTTACCATTCATCCCTTACACAATTGGCTTTTTTTCCCCTTTTTGCATAATAGAAGAGATAAAAAAACTATGAAAATGGGTAAAGAGAACACCTTGCACCTCTTTGATACTCACTTCTTCATACTCACTTCTTCCCTCACTTCCATATTCACTTCTTTTAACTTTCGAATTCACTCATCCCTCACTTCTTCACTTCCATATTCACTTCTTTTAACTTTCGAATTCACTCATCCCTCACTTCTTCACTTCCATATTCACTTCTTTTAACTTTCGAATTCACTCATCCCTCACTTCTTCACCTCCATATTCACTTCTTCACCTCCCTATACTCACTTCTTTTTCACTCTTTCAAACACACTTCTCCCTCACTTCTTCACTTCCATATTCACTTCCTCACTTCCAAACTCACTTCTTCATTTCCATATTCACTTCTCCACATCTAAACTCATTTCTACCTCTCTTCCTCACTTCCAAACTCACTTCTCCCTCACTTCTTCACCTCCCTATACTCACTTCTTCACTCCCATATTCACTTCTCCCTCACTTCTTCACCTCCCTATACTCACTTCTTCACTCCCATATTCACTTCTCCCTCACTTCTTCACTTCCATATTCACGTCCTCACTTCCAAACTCACTTCTCCCTCTCTTCTTCACTTCCAAACTCACTTCTCCCTCACTTCTTCCCCTCCCTATACTCACTTCTTTTTCACTCATTCAAACACACTAACTCCATCACTTCTACACTCACTTCTCTTCGGCATTTCACTCTTAACTTCTTTCCTTCACTTCCATCGCACCAAACGTCACTCTCCACTTCATTTTCTCTTCCACTCTCCATTCTTCGTCTCGCCTTCACCTTCACCCTCCATCCAGTCCATCATCCTCGCCTCCACACCCCCTTTCTCTCCTCCCCATCCTCCTCCTCCTCCTCCTCCATCGTCGCCGTCGCCACAGCTCGTGAAGCAAGACGTCCTGTGCCACTCTCCTCCCTGATCGCCACCGTAACGCCTCCGTGACGAGAATGAGTGTGTTACCATTCACCTCCTTCGTCGCCATCACTAACACCGACTCTACCTCTTCGTGCGCTCTCTACTAACGCTTTCTGTACTCCATTATCACCTCCAGCGCCAATGCCATTAATATTTTCGTCTCTACACACAAACACACACACGTTTCCTCCTTCCTCGTCATCCTTACCATCGATTCTGCTTCTTCGTATGTTCGCCTCTCATTCTTATTCAGTCCCACGTCACCTCCAGCACCAGTATTATCAAGATTGTCGCTTCTGTATACACAAACACACACCTCACTTACCTTTCTATAGCCTACCTCCTTCCTCAGCTTTCAACACCTTCACATTTCCATGCTTATCTTGTTCTTTTTTCTTTCCACTCGATCTCCCAGTCACCTTCTACGTCCTCTCAACACATTCATATCTTCCAGCTTCTTTTCATATACGTTCAACTTCATATTTTCAAGATTCTTTTCATATACGTTCAACATCTTTCTACACACTCAGTCATTACTTTCTACACTCCTACATTCATCAGTTCCAAGCTTGTCTTCCTCACATTTCTCTTCCCTTTCCTTCTATCTCTCCTTTTCGGAATATATACATGATTCATTCTACGCTTCTCATCTTTCTACACTCTCTCTCTCTCTCTTCTCTCTCTCTCTCTCTCTCTCTCTCTCTCTCTCTCTCTCTCTCTCTCTCTCTCTCTCTCTCTCTCTCTCTCTCTCTCTCTCTCTCTCTCTCTCTCTCTCTCTCTCTCTCTCTCTCTCTCTCTCTCTCTCTCTCTCTCTCTCTCCACATATTCAAGAGTTCCAAGATATTCCTTCACACGCTTCTCTGCCCTGTTTATCTTCCTCTTCTCTTCGAAAAATAGATATTTCACTCTACATTTCTTTCTATTCACTCTGACATCACCTTCTCTTCTTTTCCTTGCTCTCTTCATCTTCGTAAGACAAGCAAATCATTCTCCGCTTCTCTTTTCCTCTCCTCCCCTAAAGAAAAGCTCACAAGTGGCCTTAGTGTGCATGATATAAAATGATATTTGGGGCAGTCACATATGCTGGGAGGACACATCGCCTCTCACCTGGTCTATATGTTATACCTTACACCTGTAGTCTAAATAAGTGTACCTCGTTACCTGGTTTATGATTTCCACGACACTTAAAACCCCCATCATCACTTAAACCACCATCACCGCCACCGCCGCCGCCAACTCCATCCACGAGCTCTAATCTAAACTTTCCTCATTTTCCATTTTTTTTTTGTTCTCTCTCTCTCTCTCTCTCTCTCTCTTCTCTCTCTCTCTCTCTCTCTCTCTCTCTCTCTCTCTCTCTCTCTCTCTCTCTCTCTCTCTCTCTCTCTCTCTCTCTCTCTCTCTCTCTCTCTCTCTCTCTCTCTCTCTCTCTCTCTCTCTCTCTCTCCCGGCGGAATATAATGATCCCTTTTGTCTTAATTTTCACACACTCATTATAAACTTTTTGACTCATTCCGCGTTCGTGCTGTTTTTTTCTCTTTTTCTTTCCCCGGGCGCTTGTGATTTAAAGGCTTGCATAAGTGAGAAAGGAGGAAAGTTTAAATTTTGGAGTCGTTTTAAGTTTTTTTTTTCTCGCGCGTGTGTGTGTCATTAGTCTCTCGGAAGAACACCTGATCCCTCATACTTTTTTCCCTCTTTCTTTCTTTCCTCCTTTCCTCTTGCTTCTCCTCCTCCATTACTCTCCTACCCATTTTTTTCCTTCTCTTTGTCTGTGTATATCCTTTCCTTTTTGCTGGCCTCCTCTCTACTACTGTTTCCTCCTCCTTTCTTTCTCTTTCTCCTTTTATTTTTCTCTTGGTTCTCCTCTCCCATTCTTTCCTTCTCCTTTCTTTCATTTCCTCTTGTCTTTCATCTTCCATTAGTTTCCTCCCCCACACTTTCCTTCTCCTTTCTCTTCCTCCCTCCTTTCCTTTCCTCTTGCATCTTTTATCCCACTTACTCCTCCTCTTCCTTTCTTCCTCCTTCCTTCTCTTTCTTCTTGTGTCTCCTCTCACATTTTCCTCTTCCTTTCCTTTCATTTTGCTTTTCTTTCCTCTTGTCTCCTCTCTCACTTTTTCTTCCTCTTTATTTCCTTCTCCTTCGTCTTCCTCTCGTCTCCCCTCTCCCTCTTTCCCTCCTTCTCCTTCGTCTTACTCTCGTCTCCTCTCTCACTTTTCTCCCTCTTTCCTTCCTTCCCTTTCGTCTTCCTCTCGTCCCCTCCTCTCCCTCTCTATCCATCACACTTCACAACTCTGATTTCATATTACCGACAGGAACTCGTGTGACAAATGAAGGCAACGCAACGTCACTTTCGCAACACCGCACCAAATTCAGTGTTTCCCGATATGGAGAGTTCGGAGGATGTGACGCAGACGAAGAGGCAGAGGAGTGAGTGAGCCGAAGTCTGCCCGTGCTGTGCCGAGATTGAAATCCTCGCCGAAGTGGTTCATAGTAGGAGAGAGTGAGAAGATAGATAGACAGATTGAAAAATTTATTAGATAGAACGATAGAGAGAAAGAAAGAAAGAAAGAATGAATGAAAGAAAAAGAAAGAAAGATGACTAGAAAAAAAGACGAGCGAGCAAAGAGAGAGAGAGAGAGAGAGAGAGAGAAAAGAGGAAACGTGCGAGATATTATCAGCTGTATTGGGTTTCATGTCCTGTTTGTATTTTTTTTTTTTCATTTTATGGCGTGATAAAGACGAAAACACAAAACTCTCTCGCTCTCTCTCTCTCTCTCTCTCTCTCTCTCTCTCTCTCTCTCTCTCTCTCTACCTGACTGAAAGGTATACGAGAGGAACATGATACAAAAACCACTTACTCTACACTTTACACCTTTGCCACACACTCTTCTCTCTCTCTCTCTCTCTCTCTCTCTCTCTCTCTCTCTCTCTCTCTCTCTCTCTCTCTCTCTCTCTCTCTCTCTCTCACTACCACCACCAACCCATTCTCTCACATTACTTCAGCTACAGATAACACTCAGTACTACAAACCACTCTTCCGATTCTTTCACTTCTATTTTCGTTGCTTCGTTCTTTACACCTCCAGAGAAGAGTGTTATTAAGTTCCTCCCTTCCACGATCGCTATAGACCAGGAGGGGGGTTCGAACGTGTGCCAGGTGCTCTTTACGTATAAGAATGAGCCGAGGACAGTAAAGGTAAAGCCTGATAAACTGAATCTTCTTCCATCCTTCTTTCCTCTTTCTCTCTCCTTTCTTTCTCCTTGCTTCCGTTTCCTCTTATTTCTCCTCTCCCGCTTTTTCCATCTCCTTTCCCTTCCTCCTTCCTGTCCTTTCATCTTAATTCTCTCCCATTATTCCCTTCTCTTCTTTTCTCTTCCTCAACTACAATACTCGACTCGTCTCACGTCACGCCGGCCACTTGCAACCCTTGAGTCCTGACGTCAGATATCAGTGTTTCTTAGTATCACGAGATGGGAGGAGAGTTATGAGGTGTGGAGGGACGGAGAGAAAGGGAGAGAGGGAGGAAAGGAGAGAGGGATGTAAGAGAAGGTGAATGGAAGGATGGTCTCAGTTAATCTTCCTCTTCTTCTTCTTCCTCCTCCTCCTCCTCCTCCTCCTCCTCTTCGTTTGGTCAGTTCATGCTTCAAGACTCACGGCCACTGACTCCTGTTTCTTCATCCTTCCATCCAGGTGGTGTAACGGGCGGACTATGAAGGAGGGGCAGAGGATGACAGGAAGACGGAAAAAGCGAAGGTAAGAAAGAAAGAAATTGAGGAAGATATGGAGGGTAAGACGAGAGGAAGGTAGTTTAATATGTGTACGATAAAGGAGAGGAAAAAGAGAAGATGAAGCCGGAAAGAAATAAGACAGGAAAGGAAGGAGAGGAAGGAAGATGAGGAGGAATGTGGTTTAACTGGTAGAAGTTGTAAGAGAAGAAGAGGATGACAGAAAGAAGCAAAGAAAGGAAGAAAGGGAAGGTAAGAGATAGATAGATAGATTGAAAAGTTGATTAGATAGAAAGATAAAGAAAGACTGAATGAACGAAAGAAAAAAGAAACAAAGAAAGGGAAGGTAAGACAGATAGATAGATAGATTGAAAAGTTGATTAGATAGAAAGATAAAGAAAGACTGAATGAACGAAAGAAAAAAGAAACAAAGAAAGAAACTAGGAAAAAATAAGAATAAGAAGGTGGTGAGAGGTGAAGAGAAGGTAGAAAGGAAGAAAGGGATGTATGAAGGACGTGAATAAAAGTAGGTAATGACAATAATAACAATAACAACAATAACAATGCAGGCTATTCATGTCAACCCATCGACTTCCTCCTTAATGAAACAAGAACGAGAAGAAGAAAGGAACGCAGAAAGAACGGGAATAGAGGTTGATGATAACAATAATAATAACAACAACAACAATAACAATGCACGCTATTCATGTCAATCCATCGACTTCCTCCTTAATGAAACCAGAACGAGAAGAAGAAAGGAAAGCAGAAAGAACGGGAATAGAGGTTGATGATAACAGTAATAATAACAATAACAACAATAATGATGCAGCTTATTCGTGTTAACCCATCGACTTCCTCTCTCATGGAACAAGGAGAGGCAACGAACTGCATGATAAAAAGAGTAACCGGATAGAGAAAGTAGACAAACCACTTTATTTTTCTCTCCACTTGCCTCACTCTCTTACTAAACACGTCGGTCAGTCACTCAACAAACAGACCGACAGACAGACAGATAGACCGGACCCAGAGAAAATTGAGTCAAGAATACGATTAGAAATAAAGCCGTATTTGGAGGCAGACGCACCATACTTCAAAATATACAAACAAAACAAAAAAGTAAACAAATCAATTCCATACAAGTAAAGAAAAAGAAAAGGATGAAGAGAAGAAACAAAACAGGTGGAAAAAAATAAGTAAGAAAGGAAAAAAGATAAAAAAAAAACCTATTGAGCATTTTAAAGAGAAACAAACATAAAAAAACAGAATATAAGGTTTATGATTACGTGTTTAAAAGCTCAGGATGACACAGCAACCGCCTTCACCCTCTCTCCCCCCTTCCCTCCACCCCCTTCACCGCTTCCTATGAACACCTGCCACCTGAAGACTTATGAAGGCAGTATGTCCTCAAAGCTTAGTTGCATACCTGTTTGACATGACCCCTGTAACGGGATACCACCTAACTGATGATGATGATGATGAAAGACGTAGAAAAGGAAGAACAAGAAAAAGAACAAGTACAAGATAAACACATGAATAAGAAAAAGAAGAAGCAGACGACTTAAAAGGTGGCGGAGACGTAACAGCGACGGCAAAGAAGAAGAACAAAGACAAGAACAACAAGAACAAGAAAAATAAGATGAGGGCAACAAAAAAATAATAAACACCAAGAACAAAACAAAAAATCACCCAAAACAACAACAGTGGCAACTCAGTAAAACAAACAAACAAACAAACAAACCAGAGAAAGAAGAAAACAAAAAACAGCAACAAGAAGGCAAGACGAAGACGAAGAAGAAAAAGAAAAAAATAGAAAAGAAAGGGAAAGGTGCCAACAAACAACTCACCTGGGCGTCAAACAAACAAACAAACAAACAAACCAGAGAAAGAAAAACAAAACAAAAAGCAAGAAAGCAATGCAAGGCGAAGAGGAAAAAGAAAAGAATAGAACAGAAAGGGAAAGGGACGCACAAACAATTCACCTGGGCGTCCTTTGTTCCCCCCCAGGTGAGTTGAGGGGCAATTAAGGCACCTGAGCGCAAGGTAACATTATAAGCACCTTGAAACGCTTCGTGGAGACGGAAGAAAAAATAAGAACGAGGACACACGAAGCAGGCACGACACACACACTCTCTCTCTCTCTCTCTCTCTCTCTCTCTCTCTCTCTCTCTCTCTCTCTCTCTCTCTCTCTCTCTCTCTCTCTCTCTCTCTCTCTCTCTCTCTCTCTCTCTCTCTCTCTCTCTCTCTCTCTCTCTCTCTCTCTCTCTCTCTCTCTCTCTCTCTCTCTCTCTCTCTCTCTCTCTCTCTCTCTCTCATTTTTTTTTTTCTGTCTATATTTATTTATTTATTTATTCATGTCTCCTTTCTTTTTCTCTTTTTTTCTGTTTTTACTTATTTATCTATCTATATTTTTCTCTCTCTCTCTCTCTCTCTCTCTCTCTCTCTCTCTCTCTCTCTCTCTCTCTCTCTCTCTCTCTCTCTCTCTCTCTCTCTCTCTCTCTCTCTCTCTCTCTCTCTCTCTCTCTCTCTCTCTCTCTCTCTACAAAAAAGATAAATAAAAGCAACACACTGATAAGATTTGAGTGCAAGGCTCACGATAATTATCTTCTCAAATATTTTTCATCCCTATACATCACCTCACACCTGTGCACACCTCAAATGGGACACACCTGAGCACTCTGCCCCCCCCACCCCCGCCCCTAACAGTTACCTCAGGGAGTATAAACCCCTTTTTTTCGCCTCCTGCTTACTCTTCTTTTTTTTCAAGGTTGCAGACATTAGAGTAAGCAGGAGGCAGAAAAAGGGGGCAAGCACTCCCTGAGAAACCTATTAGGGGCGGGGACAGAGTGCGCAGGTGTGTCCCGTTTGAGGTGTGCACAGGTGTGAGAGGGAAGGTATAGGTATGAGCAATAGATGAGAGAATAATTACAGGTACCGTGAACCTTCCATCTAAATCTTGTCCGTGTGCTATTTTTTTGGTCTTTTGGGGATCTTTTTTTTCTATTCCCAAACTCGATCATTTTCTTATTTAGTTATGGTCAACGTTCTACCTTTTTTTTTGGGGGGGGGTCCTTTTTGGTTCTCATTTCTATCCTCAAATTTTATCTTTTTACTGTATTTTCTTATATTTTTTTCCTGGCCTATCTCTAATTTCTCCAAGTCTTTCATTTCCATCGCCTTCATCATCCTATGCCATCTTTGGTCCTTATTTCTATTTCCAAACATTTTTTTTCATTGTATTTCCTTGTTTTTTTTTCACTTGACCTATCTCTAATTTCTCCTATTTTCTCCTTTCCATCTGCTTTAATATCTCGTGTCTTCATTGGCCTTCATTTCAACTACTAAACCCACTTTTTTATTTAATCTCCAGTTGTTACTTTTCTCTTTTACCTTTTTCTTCGTTTTCTTCTCTTACTGCCCTCGTCTACATCATTCCAGTCTTCATGAGGTACTTTACTTCCCTCATGCCCTTCATTCTTTTGCCCCGCCATTAATCTGATATCCTTCACCGACTTGTTTTTATCACCGAGTTTCTTTCCTCGTTCCGGGTACTACAATCCACTGCTACAATCACCTAACTACTTTCACCCCAACCCATACAATCACTTCTCCACTGCACTGGTTTAAATTCAATCCCTTCACACGGAGACTTTCTATTCCCTCTTCTATAAGCTCAAACAAACAGACAGGCGTAGTATCACCCCAGAATCATTTAGTCCACAACCATATCAACCCTTAACCTCTTTATCCCATCATTTATTCAACTTCAATCCTTTCACACGGACACTTTCTATTCCCTCTTCTATAAGCTCAAACAGACAGACGTAGTATCACCCCAGAATCATTTAGACTAGAACCACATCAACCCCTATACTCTTTATCCCAGCATTTATTCAACTTCAATCCCTTCACACGGACACTTTCTATTCCCTCTTCTATAAGCTCAAACAGACAAGCGTAGTATCACCCCAGAATCATTTAGTCCACAACCATATCAGCCTCTTTATCCCATCACTTATTCAACTTCAATCCCTTCACGAAATGTATCAAGACACCTCTCCATCCGAAATTGACCTCTCTTTTGGCTACTCTTTACTTTTTGGTTTTGTGGGAGCGGCGAGTAGCGGGCTTTTTTTTTTTTTACCCTTTTTGTTGCCCTTGAGCCGTATCCTTTGATGTAAAAAAAAAACATAGATTCCCTCCTTCACCTATACTCGCCCATAGAAAAGCATATGATCACCTTTTAGTCATTCAATTCACCCCCAGTTAAGCGAGTTTGTCACATGTCTAACCTAACCTAACCTAACCTAACCTTACATCACCTGCTACTTCTATTCCCTTTGTCCTTCTCCCCGCTATCCTTTATTTTACTTTCGCAACGAGTTCTCACATTTCTCCAGTCAACCTGCTACTTCTACTACCCCGTCACCCTTCCCTGCAGTCCCATATTCCACTTTCCCGACCTGTTATCAGCAATTCCCAGCCTGTTTGTTATTTTTCCTGTTTCCCGTTACCCTTCCACCCACTCCACCGCCTCCTCCTCGTCGCTCGTGTCGCCCAAACTTGCCATCCCTTCATCTTTCCCCCTCTATCCCACTACTTCCCAACCTGTTATCAGCAATTTCCAGCCTGTTTGTTATTTTTCCTGTCCCCGTCACCCTTCTCCCCACTCCACCGCCTCCTGCTTCTCGCTCGTATCACCCAAACTTGCCTACGACTTCTACAATCCCTTCAGCTTTCCCCCTCTATCCCACTACTCCCCAACCTGTTATCACCTTTACCCAGCCTGCCTGCTATACTTTTTCTATTCCTTTTCACTCTCTCTCCACCTCCTCCTCCTCCTCCTCGCCAAACTTGCCTACTATTTCTACTATCTCTTCACCTTTCCCCCGCTATCCCACTGTTTCCCAACCTGTTATCGCCTCTACCCAGCCTGCCTGCTATTTTTCCTACTCCCTTTCACCCTCTCTCCACCTCCTCCTCCTCCTCTCCACTCTCGCATCGCCCCAACCATTCAGGACCGTTTGCCGTTCCTATTCCCCCGCATCACGTAGCAGGAAAGGATCAATAAGGCTCGAGGACACAAAGCGCTCTATATTGCTTCAGAATCCCCTATTTAGAGCGCCCTACAACTGTAAAAAGGTTCCGATCCCTTGCCTCGAGGGGGACGTGGGCCCATAACACACTCGTTCTGCTAGAGAGGCTTGGTTTATGGCCGCGCCGGGAAGGGGAGCGAGTGATATGTAGGTGTTGACTTTGGTTCTTCCTTTATTTACCTCCCTATCTGCCTCTGTTTCTCTCTATCTATCTCTGTCTATCTATTTTTCTATCTATTTATCTATCGTAGTTAGCTGCCTTCATACAACCCACAGCGGTCCATCATTCTGTCATTCTCCTTTTTCTCTCCTCCTCTTCCTCCTTCTCCTCATCTTCCTCCTCTTCTTCCATCTGCCCTTCCCACTGCACCCAAACAAACTCCGATATGATAATGAGAGAGAGAGAGAGAGAGAGAGAGAGAGAGAGAGAGAGAGAGAGAGAGAGAGAGAGAGAGAGAGAGAGAGAGAGAGAGAAAAAAAAAATGAGGCGCGTCTACGTAAGTCCACGGTCGGGGTGAAAGCGAAGGCCGTGCACAGGATGAAAATTTGGTTGATTATTGTGCCACGAAGATTGTTGAGAATGAGAACGGGTTAGTTATTAGGGAGGCGGGCGTCCGTGTGTGTGTGTGTGTGTGTGTGTGTTATTATGTGCAAGCTATATTTTCTCGTGTTTCTGAATTGTTTTGTTAACGTCATTATATTTGAACTTTATTTAACAAGATGAGGTCAATAAAACTATCAATCCATCTATCTATATTTATCTATCTACCTATCTATCTATCTAACTGAGAGACTGCATGAGAAAGAAAGAAGAAAGAAAAAAATCAAGGAAAAAGAAAGGAGAGAAAAAAGATGGAAAGAATGAAAGGAAGAAAGAAAATCGAAAAGAATAAATTAAAGAAAGTAAGAAAGAGAGAGCGAGAAACCTAACACCTATACCTGCATGACCTTACCTGTGATAACTACCTGAGAAGACCACTTAAGAAGGTGAGGAGGTCAAGGGGGTTCAGCGTTTTCTTCCAGCACGTTTAAAGGTCCCGTTACAAAAGGTGAGACTGATGATAAAAAATAATTAGACTAACCCAAACAACCGACCTTCTGAATATTCACCCTAATTAATGAATGATGGAGGTAATATTAAAGGTGTCTCGTCTATTGAAGGAAACTATGAATTGCATTTAAATAAGGTAAAAAATGTATGTGGTCTATTTTTTATTTATTTTATCATTATGGATTCTAAGTTTGGTAAGAGGAGGATATGGAGAGGAGGAGGAGGAGGAAGAGGAGGAGGAGAATAGAAAGAGGAGAGGAAGAAAAAATAATGATCTTGTTAGGTTTTCTCGACTTGATTTCCCTCCATTATAGTCTCTCTCTCTCTCTCTCTCTCTCTCTCTCTCTCTCTCTCTCTCTCTCTCTCTCTCTCTCTCTCTCTCTCTCTCTCTCTCTCTCTCTCTCTCTCTCTCTCTCTCTCTCTCTCTCTCTCTCTCTCTCTCACACACAAACACACACACAAACACCTACAATTATAACAACAACCCTTCCCGGAACAAGAACAATCCGCCACAGCAAACAACAATGTCATTACCATCACAATCCCCATCATCGTCATCGTCATCATCATTGCGTCACCACCCACACGTTTCTCAGGACTCGTAACCGCAACTTTCCGGCTCTTAATCACTGACCACGAGCTTCACACACAAGGACGAGAGGGTGAAATAAGAATGAGAATGAGATGATCTACGTAATATTGATGATGCGTGGAATCGTGAAAAGCGAGGTTACTTGATTATAGAGAAGGTGTCCATTGCTATTACTGCTACTGGTGCTTCTACTACTACTACTACTACTACTGCTACTACTACTACTACTACTACTACTACTACTATTACCACCACCGCCACCGTCAGCCTGTCCTTTCTTTCTTGTTTTTACTTTCTCTCTCTCTCTCTCTCTCTCTCTCTCTCTCTCTCTCTCTCTCTCTCTCTCTCTCTCTCTCTCTCTCTCTCTCTCTCTCTCTCTCTCTCTCTCTCTATTTTATTTTCCTGTTACCCTTGACTAAGAATCGAAGGAAACAACAATAAAACCTTACAACACAAAACAAAAATGACACTTCGTAAAACAATAAACAATTTGACAAAAAAATACAACAAACAGACAAAGAAACCAGTCAACTAACCAACGACCCGTGCAACAAAATATAACCTAACGAACAAATATGATAAACAAAACAACTTAGTGAACAAAAAAAAATAACGTGGAAACAGGTTAACAAACTAACGAATCGTGCAAGAAATTATTAACTCGCTAACAAATACGATATAAATACCAACTTATTGAGAGAGAGAGAGAGAGAGAGAAAAAAAAACTAACGTGTAACTCATGATTAACACACACACACACACACACACACACACACACACACACACACACACACACACCTTTCTTTATCTCTCTCTCAATCATCTGCTTTTACTTTCCCTTTCCCTCTGACCTAAACTTAAATTAAATGTCACACCCAGAGGTCGAGCGAGACAAGCGTTGATATTTTTGACATTTTTCTTGGAAGCTCCAAAAAAAACATCCCGAGAGAAGTTTACAGATGGCGGTGCAGGTATATAAGAGACTGGATGCGACACCTGTAGAATCTGATCTTAAGTGGAAGGCGGTGGAAGAGGATTAGGAAAGATTTAATAAGGATACGCAACTCTTAGACGCGAGAGATGGGATGAAGAACGAAGGGGAATAGAAGGAGGTAGATAAAGAAATGGAACTATAAGATGCGAGAGATGGGATGAAGAACGGAGGGGAATAGAAGGAGGTAGATAAAGAAATGGAACTATAAGATGCGAGAGATGGGAAAGGAGACGAAGAGGAATAAGAAGAAGGAAGAACTGTATTTTTTTTTTACAGTAGAGGAGACAGTGCAAGGGCGTAAAATAAAGAGAAAACAATAATGAAAAAAAAGCCCGTTACTTACTGCTCCTAAATAGAGTAGAGTGACCAAAAAGAGAGAAGAAAATAAATCGGAAAATATTAATAACACAAAAGTCAGTCTCATCCCCTCTTCTTCCTTCACCTTGAGCTCTATACAATTAAAAGGACTTGAATAGTTAATTAAGAAACATAACTATAAAATGCGAGAGATGGGAAAAGAAACAGGGGAATAAAAGGAAGGAAAGGAAGTAATAAAACCAGAACAGCAGTAACAATAATAAAACTCAATTACTCAACCTCATTTTTTCCCTAACCTTGAGATCTATACAATTAAAGGGACAAGAACAAAAACATCACTAAAAACCACCATCGTTTGTCTTAATCGTTTTGCACTAGTGGATTCATGTGTTTTTTCTTTCCTTCTTTCTGTGTCTTTAACGTCAATGACTAACCCTCGGTGTGGCGTTTCCTGCTACTGTGTGATTCATCTCCGCTAAGCCACCGCTCTTAGGATTTCCCCTCAAGGCTGACAGTCCCCTCTGAGTTAAGGCATTTCCTCCTCCTCCTCCCCCTCCTGTTTCTTTTAAGTTTCCCCTCTCTCGTGAGCATCGTTATCGCCCTTCCTCTCCTTCCCCTAATCTACGACACTCATAAGTACACCCCATGTCACTTCTCCCAACCCTCTCCCCACCCTGCACCCCATCCCTCTCCTTCTCCAGTGCCCTTATCCTTCCTTCTATACTCCTCCCCTCACCCCTGCAGCCCTCCACACTTCTTCTCCCCACCCTGCACCCCATCCCTCTCCTTCTCCAATGCCCTTATCCTTCCTTCTATACTCCTCCCCTCACCCCTGCAGCCCTGCCCTTATCCTTCCTTCTATACTCCTCCCCTCACCCCTGCACCCCTCTACACCTCTTCTCCCCACCCTGCACCCCTTCCCTCTCCTTCTCCAATGCCCTTATCCTTCCTTCTATACTCCTCCCCTCACCCCTGCACCCCTCTACACCTCTTCTCCCCACCCTGCACGCCTTCCCTCTCCTTCTCCAGTGCCCTTATCCTTCCTTCTATACTCCTCCCCTCACCCCTGCAGCCCTCTACACCTCTTCTCCCCACCCTGCACCCCAATCTGCCCCATCCCTTCCTTCTCCCCTCCCCCCCCCCCCCCACCCTCTACACCTCTTCTCCCCACCCTGCACCCCTTCCCTCTCCTTCTCCAATGCCCTTATCCTTCCTTCTATACTCCTCCCCTCACCCCTGCAGCCCTCCACACTTCTTCTCCCTACCCCTCGTCTCTTCATACCTTCCTTCTTTCTATCCCCTCACACCATACCACTTCTCCTAAGCTTCACCCCACCCTTTGCACCCCTTTCCTCCCTTTCTCCCCCAGCCATCTTCTCTTTCTATTCCTCCACCAGTCGTTGCATCCTTCCCCCTATTCCTTAACCCTATGCCACTTCTCTCAAGCCTCTCTCCACCCCTACACCCCTTCCTCCCAAGTTCTCATCCCTTTCTACCCATGCATCCTTCCTCCTACCCCGTCATCCTTCCCTGCCCTCCTCCTCCAGCCCCAGCATCCTTCCTTCCACCCCCTCACCCTTCTCCCTCACCCTGTCGAGTTCACAAGCACCGCCCTAATCTCACAGCCACCTAACCCACACCTCTCAGATAACCTCTCCTCCTCCTCCTCCTCTTCCTCCTCCTCCTCCTCCCGACACTTGACAATACACAAGCACCCAGCCTCCCTGTCCTCCTCTCCTCCTCCTCTCCCTCCTCCTGCATCCTGTCCTTTCCATCTTATCCCTTCCCTCCCCTCTCTCTCCCCCCTCGTCCAGGTAACCACAACCTTACCTTGAGACACACACAAAGGACGCACGTTACCTGTTTTAAGACAATTACCGTTGCCAGGTGAGTTCTAATTAAGGAAAGGTGAGGGAAGGAACAAGGGGAGCAGGAGTGTGTCTGTTCATTCTCGTGTTACTGATCTGTGTGTGTGTATGTATGTATGTATGTGTGTGTGTGTGTGTGTGTGTGTGTGTGTGTGTGTGTGTGTGTGTGTGTTAGCCATGAAGAAGTGGACGGAGTTTCCTATTAGTCATCCCTCAAGCGGCAAAGGAGGAGAGGAGGAGGAGGAGGAGGAGGAGGAGGAGGTATAGAGAAGCGAGAGATCCGAGATGGAGAAGAGATAAAGTACAAAAATAGAAGAGGACGAAGAACAAGAACAATAAAAGTAACAAAATGATGAAAGAGACGAGGAAAAGAAAAAGAAAAGAAAAGGAGAGAAACAAAAAAGAGGAAGGGAGCAGCCAGTGTGGAGACCCAGATGGAGACGGGGACGGCGGGGAAGGAAGGGCAGGAGGGAACCACTCTGGAAAACCATATTTGGCACTCACCCCAAAACTGGACCCTGACAATTACTTACCTTTAACGGGACATGAGACTGACACACACACCCTTCAATGAACCTCTCCCCTGCTTCCCTCTCCCCTCCCTTTCCCTTCTCTTCCCTCTTCTCTCTTTTACCCTCTCCCCTCCCTTTCCCTTCTCTTCCCTCTTCTCTCTTTTACCCTCTTCTTTCACTTTCCCTTCTGCTCTCACTTTCCCTTGTCTTCTCCCCCCCTCTCCCCTCCCTTTCCCTCCTCTTCCCCCTTCTCTATTTTTCCCTTCTCATTCACTCTCTCCTCTTCCTTCCTCCTTCTTCTCCCTTCACTTTCCCTTCTATTCCCTCTTCTCTCACTTTCCTTTCTCTCTCTCTCTCTTCTGTCTTGTTTCACTTTCCTTCCTCTTTCTCTCTTCCCTCTTCTCTCTTTTTCCCTCCTCTTTCACTTTCCTTTCTCTCATTTTCCCTTCTCTTCTTTTCTCCCTCCCTCTCTCCTCATTTTCCTTCCTCTTCCCCTCTTGCATCTCCTCTCAGTTTTCTCTTTCTTCCCCTTCAATCTCCCTTCTCTTTCCCTGCTTCCTTTCTCTTTTTTTCTCTCCCTTCACTTTCTCTTCTCTTTCCTTTCTCTCCCCTGCCTCCCTCTCCCCCTCACTTTCCCTTCTCCCATCTCCTTCCTTTATCCCTTCCCCTTGCACTTTGTTCATTCCTCTTCCGACTGGTTTAGAGAAAGAACGGGATAGGGGAGAGTAAGAAAAGGAGAGCAGAAGGAGGTAAATAAAACGAAGAAAGGAGGAAAAGAGGAGAAAAGTGGAAGATATGAAGACAAAGTGAGGCAGGTAACACAAGAAAACATGGAGAGAAATACTAATAAAAAAGTAGAGAAGAAGGGGAGGAGGGGAGGAAGAAAAGAAGAAGAGATAAGAAGGTAAAAGAAACAGTTAAAGAAGAAGGTGGATGAGAAAGGAAATTTGAAGGGCGATACTAAAACAAAAATAGGCAAAAGAAGAAAAAAGGAGGGAGGAAAGGAAGAACAGGAAGAAAAGTGGAAAATAAGAAAGTAAAAGAAACACTAAAAGAAGGTGAGGTGAATGAAAGAGGAAAACTGAAGGACGTTATAAAAAAAGAGTAAAAATGAGAGAGGGGAGGGAAAAAAGCGGAAGATAAGGAGGTGAATTAAAGAGCAGTAAAAGGAGGTAATGAAAGGAAGTAGGTGAATGAGGATAATTGAAGGGCAACAAAAAAAGGTAGATAAAAAGAATGAAAGAGGCGGGAAAATGAGAAAAATTAGAGGTCGGTATAAAAAGTATAGATAAACAGTAGTAAGAAAAACCTGGGCAATTAAACCTGAGTGGGACAAAGTAGCCATAAACGGGGGGGGGGGGGGGGGTGCAAATAGGAAGGGTCACACGAGGAAAGGGAAAGTGAGAACCGGAGGGCTGAAGGTCAAAGGTTATGGACGATGCTTGAATAGATTAACGCCAACGAAAAACTGGACGGGGAAATAGGAAAAAAGTTGAAATGCTTCGTGTAGTATTGGACGCTAGCATCTGTCTAACGTGCATGAAAAAGGAATAACAGAGAAACTAAAGGATATATAAGAAAGAAAGAGAGAACGAGTTAACATATGATAAAAGTGTAAACAGAAAAGAACTGAAAAATATATAAAAAAAAGTTTGTTTGAGGTATTGGGTGTAGCATTTCTTTAACCAGCATGAAAAATAGGAATAACAAGAGAAACTAAAGAAAAGAAAGGAAGGAAGAGTAGTTAAGAGATGATGACAAGAGTGAAAACGGAACAGAACAAAAAAAAAAAGGAATGTTTGGAGTACCTTAGAGTAGCATTTGTTTAACCTGCATGAAAAATAGGAATATCAGAGAAACTAAACGAAGAAAGGAAGAAAGGGGGAACGAGTTAACAGATTATGACAAAAGTTTAAGCAGAACAAAGCTGAAAAAAGGATGTCTGGGGTATCGGGTGGTAGCATTTGTTTAACCTCCATGAAAAATAGGAATAACTGAGAAATTAAACGAAGAAAGGAAGAAAGGAGGAACGAATTAACAGATTATGACAAAACTTTAAGCAGAACAAAGCTGAAAAAAGGATGTCTGGGGTATCGGGTGGAAGCATTAGACTAACCTGCATGAAATAGAGGAATAACAAGAGAAACTAAAGGGAAGAGGGGAAGAAAGAGAAAAAAATAAACAATGACAAAGTGGAAAACAACAAAGCAGAAATAAAGAATGTCTGGGGTATCGGGTGGTAGCATTAGACTAACCTTCATGAAAAATAGGAATAACAAAAACTAAAGCGAAGAGGGGAAGAAAGGGAGAAGAGTTAACAGATTATGACAAAACAGAAAACAAAACAGAAGAGAGAAAACAAAAGAATGCATGTTTGAGGTATTCGACGCATAAAGGAATAGCACTAACAGAGACACTAAAGGAAACATAAGAAAGAAAAAGAAAGGGTTAACAGTTTGGCAATGGTGAAAACAGAACAAAAAAAACATGAAAAAAGAATGTTTGAGGTATATTGGACGGCGCCATTTCTCTTACTTGTATGAAAAAAAATAACAGCAACAAACACTGAAGTAAATAGAGAGAGAGAGAGAGAGAGAGAGAGAGTAAGCAGTTTATGGTAAGAGGGAAAACAAACAGAAGAGGTAAAAAGAAAAAAAAAAGAGGTACGGGGTAATGGATGGAAGCATTTGTCCAACCTGCTTTTAAATAACAGAGAAACTAAAGCAGAGAGACCGACATAAAAGAGAGAGAGTAAACTGCTTATGACAACAGTAGAACAAACACACACACTCACATTCAGTACAATCCCCTTTCCACTCCCTCTGCTCCCCTTACCCCTCCCGCCCTTAATTTATGTTGGTAAAAATCAGGTTACTTACACGGGTTCGCTACTGACCTCAACTCTACCCCCCTAACATACCCTACCCCATCACCTCGCCCCCACACCCCCCTTCCCCCAGCATGCCCCCTTACATTTCCCCACAGTCCCCCAACTAACATAACCCATACTTCTTCCCCTTCTCTAACATCCTAGACCATCCCATCATTCCACCGCAGTCTCCCAACTAACCTAACCCTCCCACCTCTTCCCCTTCCCCTTACATCACCCACCCCACAACTAATCCAACCCCCACCTCTTCCCCTACCTAAGGCAATCCCCCCCCACCCAACTCCCACCTTCTTCCTCTTCCCCAGCACCCCCAGGCCCACCACCTCACTTCAGCCCCCCATCTGACCTAACACCCCCCTTTCTCCTCCTCCTCTTCCTCTTCCCGTTCCCTGACCCTCTCGGACTCTACCTCCTTCCAAATGTCAGTCCTCTGCGTCCACTCTCACCGTCCATGTCGCTCCACGTGTACTCTTGTTGATTTTTTGTTGCTGTTTGTTGTTGTTGTTGCATATGAGAAGGATAACAACGCGAGTCTGACTATGAATGTAAATAAACGTTACTGTATTCCAAATGACCCATGAGCGAATTTATTGATGTTTCTGTACTTAGTGTTCCTCTATTTTTTATTTTTTCACCATTGTTATAAGATACGAATCAGGTAGAGAGGGAGGAATGCAGACACTAAGCCCTATAAGCTGTTCTTGCATGTTAACGGGGAAAAAATCAATAAAGGAGGTCACAGAGGTTTAACTGAATCATGGTTCAGCAAAACAACCAAAGAAAAAATCATATATCTGTGAACTTTAGTCTTGTTTTTCTCTTTTTGTTAAGCTAAATGCTACGAGGTAACGGGGAGGAGCAGGTCAGGTGTGGTGGGCGAGCCAAGGCCTTCTAATAGTGGGCACAGCCTCCTCTACTTCTTGCCAGCCTACCTGCCCTTTCCCAACCTACCTGGCCTTTCCCAGCCCACCTGCGAGCCCCAAGCCCCGTCAACAGGTGTTTGGGGGTCCTCGTTCTCAGCCCTGCCCACTGACCGCCCCCGCACGCTTCCTGGTCTGTCTTTAGCCTCATCGTCGCCCGAGTGCCAAGGCGGGTCCGTGGGTGCGTGTTTTCCCCTACACTGACTATAAACAAGGAGCAGGCATCGGACGCTCTTACTTGCACGTGAAAACCATCCCTAGTATTCAGACTCTTAAGATAGACCGTCCCTGAACGCGAAGACCATCCGTAGTGGTCAGCTATAAATCCAACCTTCTCTGTTCCTAAAAAAAACATCCGTTGTATTCTAAACCCTCAAGCTAGACTGTCCCTATTCAAGAAAATCACCCATAATATTGTAAACCCTTAATATAGAAAATCCTTGACCGTAGAATCCTTCCTAGTAATGTAAACCCTAAACCCGACCTTCCCTGTACGTAATAAACATCCATAGTATACTAAACCCTTAAAGCAAACCGTCCCTGCCCATAGAAACCATTTAATAATCTGGACCTTGAACCCGATCTTCCCTGTACACGTGAAAAACATCCGTAATATTATAAACTCCTAACCCGACTTTCTCTGCACGTAAAAGCCATCCACAATATACTAAACCCTTGACCTAAACCGTCCCTGCCCATAGAAACCATTTTATAATCTGGACCTTAAACACGATCTTCCCTGTACACGTGAAAAACATCCGTAATATTATAAACTCCTAACCCGACTTTCTCTGCACATAAAAAACATCCATGGTACATTAAATCCTCCAGAAAGACTGTTAAACCATCCATACGTATGCGAGCAGAGTGCGCTTGTCGACGTAATTGCAGCCGAAGGTTTATGGTTTATTTTGTTAATGGAAGGGACCCCCTCTCTGTTTATTGGTTCATTTACGTTTTCGTGTATATATTGCAGTGAAATATCATGGTACCTTGTTTAACAGATGTTGCCTCCTTTATTTGTGGCCATTCCTTTTATCTATTTATTTTCTTGTTTTTATTTTATTTTTTATTGTTCGGTCAGTCAGAGTTATTTGTTACGCAGGGTTATTTGTTTATTTCTATTTCTTATTTGTTATACGTGTTAAACCATCCATCGTCTTCAACCCAATCAACACCATCTTCCCTGAACGTGAAAATCTCTTAACCCCAGACACAGAGCTTTCACGCCTTATTTTCACCTTTAATTAGACTACCTGCCGCTTTCTACGGTCTTTTACAGGTGTCCCTTTGCCTAGGCGCGACGTCTTGGCCGGAAAACACCGTAAATCATCAAAACCCGCTACAGGAACTTTCACCCATCACGCTCGCCGTTAATTAGAGCCAACCTGCGGCTCTTTCAGGTGCCACACAGGTGCTCCTCGGGGCGGGGAGACATCTCGGCCGGTACCATTGTGAACCTGCTACTTCCTCCCCCCTCTCCCCCAGGTCCAGTGTTACCAGGTTATCGTACTCAGAACATTGCACTAATCGGTTTCAGGCCCCAAAAAACTGTCGTACCCGCACAAATACCGATACCATATGAGATTTATTGTTAATACCGATAATTGTTGATGTTTTATAAGATAATTATAGGTTAGAACATTGCATTTATCGGTTTCTGACCCCATGGTTGGTATTATAAGACACTTTCGCCTCTCACATCAGCTATTTCTAAAGGTCAAAGAGGGAGTCATAAAACTACTCCTGGAAATGCCCTCAACTCCTACGAAAACCTTGTCAAATATGTGTTCTTGGGCGGCGAAATGTCTTATAATGCGACCCCAAAACTTTCGTACTCACACAAATAACGATACCAAATTAAAGTTATTATTAAAACCGAAACTAATTGATGCTTTTTTATTGCCTTGATCAGTTTCAGACCCAAAAACTTTCGTACTCACACAAATAACGAAACCAAATTAAAGTTATTATTAAAACCGAAACTACCTGATGCTTTTTTATTGCCTTGATCAGTTTCACACCCAGAAACTGTCGTACTCACACAACAAACGATACCAAATTAGTGTTAAAACCGATAGTTATTGATATTTCTTCCGATAGTTTCGTGTCAGTAACCGGAAAATAGAATGCGCTGAGTACGATAACCTTGCAACCCCGCCCCAGCACAGCAACCCCAGCAAGCAGCGAGACGCACCTTCACCGAGCAGCGAACGCGGATTCTGGGCCACGTGGACACAGCAAGAACAAGTTTGGTGCTGAAAGTGAAACCGCCCA
Organism: Eriocheir sinensis; assembly: GCF_024679095.1. Classification (NCBI taxonomy): domain Eukaryota; kingdom Metazoa; phylum Arthropoda; class Malacostraca; order Decapoda; family Varunidae; genus Eriocheir; species Eriocheir sinensis. The sequence continues at coordinate 7,023,966 of NC_066556.1, read as the reverse complement.
CGACCGCCGACCTGTGGCAGGGCGGCGGCGACGACTCTACCTGCCCGTGCTACCTGGCTGGCTACCTGTACGGACATCACCTGGCCATGTAAACACCTTTCCAGAAAACATGTAGACGAGGAGGAATTAAAATGGTGAAACAAAAATACGAGTTGTTGAAAAAGATAATATACCGAAACAGCCCAATGAGAAGGGAGTAAAACACTAATATAAAAATACGAGTTTGTGGAAAAGAGGAAAAAAACGAAAACGCATAGACAAAGAAGAAGTAAAACAGAGAAATACGATTGATTATTGGGGCGTTTTATCTTGGCGCCGCAATTGCAGGGTCATACGGCTATACGAATTTTTGGAGAAGAATCAAGACCGAAAACGCAGACAAGAAAGTAAATCAATGAAATGCGTAAGAACTGTTGGAAAGGAAACCGAACATCCACACAAGAACAGTCGAAAAAGAGAGAAAAAAACAAGTGGAGGTCGTTGCAAATGCTATCTCTCTGACCCTCAACAGCTACCCGACTCCTCCGTGGGGGGGCGCAGGATTCTTAGCAGGACTCACCTCCTCTCTGGACATGTCGTAGCTATCAGACACCTTGGGCATCCTTCCTTCCCTCTGGCACACACTACAGCGGCAAGCACTCCCCTCTCAGCGTCCTTTGCGGCTTGGGTTGTGTCACTCTACTCTCACTCTCACGTCAACTCTCCATCGTAAGGAACCAAAGGAAAGAGTCCACGGCCTGAGCCAAGTGCGGGAGGGAGCGGGACGGGAGGCAAGGGGGAGAGTGAGGAGCGGCACACTTCCCCGTCCTCACACACTGGCTGCCGGAGAGACACTGGCGTCTGGCAGGTGAAGTGACGTGAAGGCCGCTCACTCCCAGACCCCGACCACCACCACCTTCACTCTCTCAGGCCCCCTCCTCCGCCGCCCCCTTCCCTTCCTCCACAGCGGCAGGGCAAGGCAAGACAGGGCACGACCGAGAGAGAGAGAGAGAGAGAGAGAGAGAGAGAGAGAGAGAGATAGCCAGCAGGTCAGGGTCAGGTTTGGGACACGACTCAGTCCAAGCAAATAAAAAGGAATGATGTGTACTTGATATTCTCCGTCGCGAGAGAGAGAGAGAGAGAGAGAGAGAGAGAGATTTATACGGCCGCTCCCCTCTTTATCAGCTTCCAACACAGCGAACAACAGCACGAGCCCTCCACAGAGCGTAACCTTCCCATCCTCACTCCCAGCCCTCATCCCCTTCGCCTTCCCATCCACTCACGCGCCTATACGCCCACTCAGCCCCACCCACCATACAAACATTCTAACCTACCCCTACATACCCATACTTCCATCCATGTTCCCATCACCTTCCTTCACCCATTCACACCCATCCACACACACACACGTACACACACACACACGTCCCTTCACCTCCCCCATACCACCCCGTACCCACTACCCATTCCCACCCACCAACACTCCCAAACATCAACTTCCTTCACCTCTCTATACACTCACACGCCCCTTCTTCTCACCCATACCCACTACCACTATCCACTCCCTCCCAACAAAACACTCGACACCCACCCGCCACTCCCCATCCCCCCCAAAACTAAACAGAGGACCAGACATCACAAAACCTTGACGCCACACCAAGGCCACGGATACAAGAGGGGGAGGTGGGGGGGATGGGGGGGGTGAATGTGGGTCAATCAGCTGTTGGTTTCCACGATGACAGCGATGGACAGTTTTTCGCGTCCAGCCCAACAAACGTTTAACCAGGGCCAGTCTTACAGTCCAGTACAGCACGTTTGTAAGCTCCCCAACCAAACACGACGAAAATTCCTTGTATAGTGGTTTTTTTTTTTTTTTTACAGCAGAGGAATCCGTTCAAGGGCATAATAAAAGGTAACAAATGTGAAAAATAAAACACTGTACAAGGAATTTTCGTCGTGTTTAGTGTTTGGTTGGGGAGCTTACAAACGTGCTGTACTGGAATGTAAGACTGGCCCCAACCCCCACAGTCATAAGTACCGCCAAGGAGTCCCCAGTAGTCCCCAGTCCCCAATACCGCTATGAATTCCCAGTCAGCCACCGTCCCCAAGAGTCGCCAGTTGTCCCCTGCAGTGTGAATGTCAAGATGTTTTACTCCACTTTCGTTCATTTTCTTCCGATTCTTACTTTTTATTGCTTGATTTATTGTTTATTTATATTTATTTGTGTTATTTATTTATCTATTTGTTTTATTTATTTATTTATTTATTTTTCTATTTTTTGCTTTTTGACTGTACCGATTAACTTTTTGGGGGGAAGAGGAAAGGAGACACCAAGGGCAAAAAAAGAAAAAAAAGAGTAAACAAACAAAAAGACCCGATGTTTAAAATGGTCACACAGGCAGAGTTAAATACATTCTTCCAATTATTTTTTCTCTGTTGACACGTTGTTTGTCCACGTTTAAAAGCAAAAGGAATGCAAGACTAACCTCACCTTCCGTATTATTCTTGTTTCGCCATATTCTCCATCTCTTTTTTTGTCATTTCTGTCCTTCATGAAGACGCGAGCGGTGGAAAAATATCTTCTCTCGTGTGTGTGTCGCAAAGCAGACTCCGGAGCGCTGCCTGTCGAACGAGGATGACGGGAAGCGGAAATACCTTCGTGCTCGCTGCGCAGAACTCACCGGGGAAATGAAAATCGAGGGAAATGAAAAGAAAAAATAGTTATTCTTCCTGCTCTGACGTATATGGAACTCGTGTGAAAATCGGATCGGGCGTTGATGAGGTTTTTTTTTTTTTTTTTTTTTGTTCTTTATGCACGATGTCGCCTCACTAACAAAAAAAATAATAGCAAATAACGTGGAAAATAAACAAGAAATTACAGCGACTGACAAAAAGAAATAACATGTGGCAAGTACAAATAAGTAGGTAAATCTGAGTGAAAAATAAGCCTCACTAACAAAAAAAAAAAATAATAACAAATAACATGGAAATAAACAAGAAACGGAGAAATTAGAGCGACTGACAAGAGAAATAACATGTGACAAATAGAAATGACCAGGTAAATCCGAGTAAAAAATATGCCTGACTAATGGGACAAAAAAAATAACAAATAACATGGGAGTAAACAGGAAACCCCGCGCGAGAAATTAAAGCGACTGACTAAAAGAAACAGCAAGTGGAAAATAAAGATATATAAGTAGGTAAATCTGAGTAAAAAATAAGGCTGACTAATGGGATAAAAAATAACAACAAATAACATAAATAAACAAGAAAGCTCGCGTGAGAAATAACATATAACGAATATAAACAAGAAAGTTAACCCAAGTAAGAAGTGAAAGGCGAACTAACAGAGGAAAAACAAATGACGAATATAAATAAACAAGTGAACCAAAAAAAAGAAGTAAGAGATTGACTAACAGGAAAATAACACACAATAAAAAGAAGTAAGAAAGTAAACCTGCGTAAAAAGAAGTAAAAGGCTGATTAACTGAAGGATAACAAATAACAAATAAATAAACAACTAAACCTAAAAAATAAGTAAGAGATTGACTAACAGGAAAATAACACACACAAAAAAGTAAGAAAGTAAACCTGCGTAAAAAGAAGTAAAAGGTTGATTAACTGAAGGATAACAAATGACAAATATAACTAAACAAATAACCCTGCGTAACAAACAAGCCTGACTCACCGAAAAAAAAAGCAAATAAACAGATAAAAGAAATGGACACAAATAAAGGAGGCAGCATCCATTAAACAAGGTACCATAATACTTCACTGCAATATAGAAACGAAAAAATAAATGAACCAATAAACAGAAGGGGGCGGGGGGGGGGGGCGGATTCCATTAACAAACTAAACCCATAAACCTTCGCTGCAATTACGTCGACAAGCGCACTTTACTCACATACGTTCCACCAAGCTTTACAACAACAAGCAACAAGTAAAACACGCAGAAACATCACCCAGTACAGCCCTGACCCAGTATACGCGTTCGCAACCCGAGAGTGTGCGAGCGAGTGGGCGAGTGTCCGAGGAGGCGAAATAGTTCCCAGGCACCTTCCTCCTATTTTACCAGATCGAGGACTCACATGGGGATTATTTTTCCTGTTAGTCTCCGGGTGTTTGAGCTGGATGAGGACGAAGATAGGGACTTTCATACACACACACAGATGAGTTTGTTTTTTCTTCATCTCATTCACCAACAACATTCAGTCCTTCACCATAATGATTTTTTTACGGCATAGGAGGCAGCTCAAGGGCAATAAACAAAAGAGAACAACAAAAAAGCCCGTCAGACGCTGCTCCAACAAAAGAAAACAGAACGAGAGACTAAAAGAGAAGTCAACCCCGCGTGGAGAGGTGTCTGATACTCTCCTCTTGCAAGAAAATTTTCCTTGCATGTTCCTTCTATGTTTAAGGCTGTTGTTTATGTCACACGAAGACGAAGCAATAAATACGCAAAGAAAACACAAAGAAAACTGGTTCCGCTCATTCAGGCCACCCGCTTAGTATTTATCTATTCGCCTAATCGATCGGTAATGAATCAGAACAACTAGTTACGCATACCTGGATGGAGCAGAGGAGAACTTTGGGGCAGTCTATCCGTGTTGCTTGAATAAGTTGGGCGGTATAAAATAAATTCGGCAGTATAAACAATCGAATACGTTGGATAGTATGGAAAACTAAATAAGCTGGAGAGTTTGAAAAATTAGGTAAGCTGGGTGATATGAGAGATAAGTTTAAGTTGGGTGGTCTAAAAGATAAGAAGAAGGGCAGTTACGTATGAAATTTGAATAAGTAGGAAGATATGAAAATTTGATAAGACGGGCGATATAAAGGAAAATCCCGTTCAATTAAGTTGGGGTTGAGCGGTTTTAAAATTTTGTTATATGAAGTTGGGCAATATAGAAATTTTGCTCGAATAAGTTGGGCGATATAGAAAAAAAATCGCGTAAGTTGACCAGTGTAAAAAAAAATGTTCGCTCAAATTGGGCGAAATAAAAAAATGTTCGCATAAGTTTGGCGGTATAAAAATTCTCCTCCTCGTGGAACTTTGCTCGAATTTCTGTATACAAATTAATACAATCCAGGATCAAGTTATGCGACTGAGAAAGCAAAATGGAATCGGATGCTTTTAAAGGGACGAGCCGTGTGTAGCCTTTCTCCTTTTTTTTTTATTTATTATGGAGGCATTTCTGCACTTCTTAAATAATGTCGTGTGCAGCTTTAGTCTTCACATATATTTTTTTTTAATCAAGGACAAGTTTCTGACCTTTTTAAATAGCCTCACTTCTATAGTTTAAATAACCACATACAAATATTTTCCGGAACAATGCTTTCCTTTAATGCTGATAATTGTTTTAGTTTTCGAATGCAAGACATATTTTCCTCTCTAACTGCCTAACTTTGCAACCATTTTACAGTTTTAACGCCTCCACTTCCCGTATATATATTCTGTACATTATTTTTCTCACCATCTGGTTTTACACGCCAATGTTTCTCTTTTAAATCCACTTTCTCTCTCTCTCTCTCTCTCTCTCTCTCTCTCTCTCTCTCTCTCTCTCTCTCTCTCTCTCTCTCTCTCTCTCTCTCTCTCTCTCTCTCTCTCTCTCTCTCTCTCTCTCTCTCTCTCTCTCTCTCTCTCTCTCTCTCTCTCTCTCTCTCAACCAGTCTCTATCTATCTATGTATCTATTTGTCTGTCTGTCTATCTATCTACCTCTCTATCTATTCATCTACCTATCTATCCATCTATCTATCCCACTGTCTATATTTATCTATCTATATCTGTCTACATCTATCTATCTGCTTAACTGTTGTTCATCAATATATATTTCAGACTTATTAACTCCACTTCCTGCCACTAGATCACTTATTGTTCTACCTGCACCACTTTTTATTTCTTTAACTGCACAACTCCATTACGTGTTAAAACCAAGACACTTCCCTCCTGACCAACCACACACACACACGCACACACACACACACACACACACACACTCACCGCCTCTCACACTCGAGTTTAATTAAGTCAGTCGGTTTTGTTTTCATGTCGACCAAATTGCTATTCCTTCCCACGCGTAAACAGGCCGGAAGTGGTTTTCTCTTTCCCCCTCTGCCCTTCCTCCCCGCCCCCCTCCATCTCCCCCTTGGACGGCAAACAGACAGACACCAATTGGTAAAGCACGTTGCTGACTCCGTAGTACCGCTCAGTGCAGGAAAACACGGAAATACTGACAGCTTGCACTCAAACTACCCCGTTAGATCTTCGACTTGATAGTAAACATTAAAATCTAAATGTTACTGCTACGCTAGCCCCCACCCACCCCCCACCCCCACCCCCACCGCCCCCCGTCTCTCTCTCTCTCTCTCTCTCTCTCTCTCTCTCTCTCTCTCTCTCAAAACGACTCTCAGCCACGTCCTTCCATCTGTAATGCAACAGACTCGTAACATTGAACCTCAGTAACTCTATTACCAAGCTTCAAGATAACCTAAGAGTCCTTAGTTTCAATGCGTAGCCTAAGAAACAAATTTGATGAACTGCGATGTCTTGCTCTGACAGAAAACTTTGACGTAATTGCTATCATTTATCGACACCACTAATATTGATTTAAGTTCCGAATATAACATAGATGGCTACAGATTCTTCAACAATGATCGTGGTGTCGCCTTTTTGTCAAAGCTACTTGCAACCTACTGACAAAACACCAAGAAACAGTAACGTTGAACATTTGTGCGTGCGAGTAAACATTGCAAAGTCAATTTAAATATATCTGTCACTTACAGGCCTCGGGCAATCACTTGATGGCGATCTTGAAATGTACAGCGTCTTAAGGCAGTCACTTAATAACAGCGACTCACTGATACTAGGAGACTTTAACCTCCCCATATCGACTGGGCGACACTGTCGGGTACAGAAGGTGAGTCCCATAGAATGATCGAATTTCTAGAGGAAAATTATCTAAGCCAAATGGTTTCTGAACCAACTCGACAAAATAACATACTTGACCTTGTTATAGCGACCCAAGATAACCTAGTCAGTAATGTCACGGTAGGAGAACACCTCGGTTCCTGCGATCATAAACTAGTGCGCGTTGACATTAGAGCTCAAACATCGGTGACTGAAAATAAAGTTATGGTGCCCAATTTCAAAGAGCCAACTTCGTAGAAATCCGACGAAAACTAATAGATATGCAACTATCAGATGACGGCAATGCAGAGGACGCCTGGCTAAACTTTAAAAATCACTTACTCACTCAGCAGGACACATTTGTCCCACCTTGGTTTAATAGCGAAATTAAACACTCAGTCAAGGAGAGAAAATTGTCTTACAGGTTAAAGAAAGACCAAAGCACGCCCGAAAACATTAGACTTTACAATGATGCAAGGCGACGAGTAAAAAGATTAGTGCATCAGGCAAAGCGTAGATATGAAGAAAATATTGCAGCCAACTGTAAAATCCGAAATCCTTCTTCAGTTACATAAACAACAGAAAGGCGATCAGAAGTGGAATTGGACCTTTAATAAACAGCGACGGTGCACTAGTGACTGACAGCCAACACGTTGCAAACCTATTAAATAATTACTTTTCCTCGGTGTTTAATAATAACAGTCCTCCCACCACCACCACCAACACCAGTACTAATGTAAGCATGCATTGTCTGAAATAAAACCCGATGGAGTCCTTAAAGCCCTCAAATCACTTAAAACAAATAAAAGTCCTGGACCTGATAAAGTATATCCAAATCTGCTTAAATAAACAAAGAGATAAATACTATCCTCAAGGCATTGTCCCTTCAGATTGGAAAAAGGCTAACGTGACACCGATTTTGACAAAAAAGTACCAGGTAATTACAGGCCCATTAGTCTAACTTCGGTTGTAGGTAAGCTACTTGAGGGCATAATTAGAGACAAAATTGTGAGTTACCTTGAAAGCCACTCATTAATTGGGGACTCACAACATGGCTTCCGAAACAAAAGATCCTGCCTATCAAATCTATTAACCTTTTATAACGACCTCTTCACTGTTTATGACGTAACCAAATCACTGGACGTAGTCTATCTTGATTTCAGAAAGCGATTGATAAAGTCCCGCATCATAAATTACTTTACAAATTAAAACAAATAGGTATTGACGGTCAGGTAAACCAATGGATCGCGAATTGGTTGAGCAACAGACAACAAAGAGTAGTGATTGACGGATTTAACTCAGAGTGGGCGCCTGTCACTAGTGGCGTCCCTCAGGGCTCGGTTCTTGGCCCAGTGCTCTTCATTATTTACATCAACGACGTGGATGTTGGACTCAATAACCGCATTAGTAAATTTGCAGACGACACAAAGATTGGTAACTCGGTTCTCACTGACGAAGACAGGCAAAGCCTCAAGAGGATTTGCACAAAATTTCATAGATGGGAATGCCCTTTAACGTAGACAAGTGCCAGGTCCTTCAAGTTGGAACGAGGAATAAAAGTTTGATTACGAAATGCGCGTTAAAAGCGTTCAATGCGGCAAGGACTTGGGGGTCCAAATCGCGTCAACCCTCCAATTCTCACAGCAATGCATCGATGCAGCAAATAAAGCGAACAGAATGTTGGGCTTCATTAAAAGAAACTTTTATTTAAGCAAAGATGTAACTGCTCTACAACAGTTTAGTCAGACCCCACTTGGAATATGCGGTACAGTTTGGTCTCCTCACCATGCAAAGGATATTGCTAAATTAGAAGGTGTTCAGCGTCGGGCAAAATTATCCCTACGAAGAAAGGCTTTCTACCCTTAACATGTTCTCTCTTGAAACGTCGCCTCCGAGGAAAACTGATCGAATGTTTTAAAATACTTAATGGTTTCACGAATGTAGACAGATCAACATTGTTTATGATCGATGACACTTACGAGGAACAATGGCGTAAAACTCAGATGTAGACAAGTAAATTCAGACTGCACCAAATTTTTCTTCACCAACGTTGTAGTGCGAGAATGGAATGAGCTTTCACCTTCAGTGGTCCAGTGTACCACGATTGACTCCTTTAAAAACAAGCTTGACCAACACTTCTTTCAACTTAATATTAACTAAAGTAGAAATGCAAAGTTTGGAGCCATCTGATTAATGTATAATCATTTAGGTTTAAGGACAGATCACCATGTCTGGACCATAGTGTCAGTGTAATCTGTATTTCTAATTAAATCTATGTAAATTTATGTAAAAATCTCTCTCTCTCTCTCTCTCTCTCTCTCTCTCTCTCTCTCTCTCTCTCTCTCTCTCTCTCTCTCTCTCTCTCTCTCTCTCTCTCTCTCTCTCTCTCTCTCTCTCTCTCTCTCTCTCTCTCTCTCTCTCTCTTCACTTTGTTCCTCTTTTTTCTCTTCTTTTCTCTTTTTCTCTTTTTTTCTATTTTTCTTTTCTTTTTCACTTTCTCTTCTCTCCCTCTTTTTTCTCCTCTCTCTCTCTCTCTCTCTCTCTCTCTCTCTCTCTCTCTCTCTCTCTCTCTCTCTCTCTCTCTCTCTCTCTCTCTCTCTCTCTCTCTCTCTCTCTCTCTCTCTCTCTCTCTCTCTCTCTCTCTCTCTCTCTCTCTCTCTCTCTCTCTCTCTCTCTCTCTCTCTCTCTCTCTCCCCTCTCTCTCTCCCCTCTCTCTCTCCCCTCTCTCTCCTCCCATCTCTCTCTCCTCCCCCTTCTCTCCCCCCTCCCCCCCACATAGCACAAGGGCGGTCTCCAATTATCTCTCTCGCTACAACTCGTGACAAACACAAACAGCATGCAATATAAAGAACCGTTAAATCTGATAAGGCAACGGTGAACACTAAATAAACCTCTCTAATATACTTCAATGCTCTCTATATACATTTTTTGTTTAATGGCTCAAGGGCAAAACGTAAATCTAGCGTCATAAATGATAAGAAAAAAAACACCAACGTAACATTCCAAAGCCAAAACCATGAATTAAAAAAGGGGAGGAGTATGTAAAAGGATGCTTAAATCTCTCTCTCTCTCGCTCTCGCTCTCGCTCTCTCTCTCTCTCTCTCTCTCTCTCTCTCTCTCTCTCTCTCTCTCTCTCTCTCTCTCTCTCTCTCTCTCTCTCTCTCACGTATATGCAGGGCGGAAGTGCGGCTGAAAGAGTTGCGTTATGCTGGTGCTGGTGGTGGTGGTGGTGGTGCTGGTGGTGGTGGTGGTGGTGGTGATCGGTGCTGTTGCTGTTATTGGTGATGGGAGGTCGACGCTCTCACCACCATCACCACCATCATCATCACCATCACCATCACCATCACCATCAAGAACATCTGCTGTAGCATCTTCGTCTTTAAAGATCTATCACGTCCTCTTTCCCCCTCTTCACATCATCATCTTTGTGTCGTGATTATCGCCTCCATTCTCGTTTCTCCTTTCTCCTTCTCCTCCTCTTCCTTTCTTATCCTCTGACTTCTTATATCAGTACTTCTTCACCTCCTCCGTCCTCATTTTTCTTTTCCACTTCTTCATTATTATTGTTATTATCGCCTCCTTTCTCTTTTCTCATTTCTCCTTCTCATCTCCCTTTTTTATCCTACACCTTCTTCCATCTGTATCCTCACAATCGTCACTTCCTCTCTTCCTCCGTCCTCATTTTCCTTTTTCCACTTCATCATCCTTTTCGTTACTCTCGCCTCCTTTCTCTTTTCTCATTCTTTCCCTGTTTATCCTCTACCTTCTTATCCACGACTACTCACGACTACTCACTCTTACCATCGTCACTTCTTCACCTCTTCGGTCTCCTCCTCTACCATCCCTAAATATGTCTTCACTATTTATAGACGCCAAACAAGAGCTGCTACTTCGGTACTTACAGAGTCGCCGATGACCCACTGCGAGAGAGAGGAGTCAGGGCCAAGGAGAACGAGGAGGAGGGAAGGAAAGGGAATTGGAATCGGCATCCTAAAAAGGGATTAACCGGATCTGGAGTACTTGCGCCTCTTACTACTGCGACGCGGAGTGACCCGACCCGACACAAACACAACAGAAAGAGACACAAGGTCGAGGACTCACCACAAGGGCCTCGAGTTTGTCACTGAAGTACTCCTTGATCTGCTCGAGGGTGGAGGGCGGGTCGGGCAGGCCAGGGACCGTGCCAGACCATTTCTCCTCCAGTGACGTCGAGCCACAAGGGAACCCGCCGAGCACCACCATCTCGACGGCTGATCACAAAGGGCGCCGCCGAAGTTTATGTCGTGGGCTCTTCACACGACAGCCACAACCACTAAAGTTTCGCTGCGTAGGCCTCTCCGCCTCCACCACCACCCCTACCACTGCCAGCACCGCCACCCACTTCACCACTCAACACTCCTCTCCTCTCTCTGCTCTCCTCTCTGTCAATAATGGTTCCTTCCCCTTCAGGACCACTCGAGTCGTCGCGGCAATATCACGACCAACAGTCAGCCCTCGCAGCGTCCTTGTGTACCCCGCCGCGTTACCACTCACTGTGATGCAAATGTTTTCTCACCCGATTCAATGAAGTGTGTTATTGCTGGATTGCCACACGAGGCCGCGAGAGACAGGGAGAGAGAGAAAGAGAGCGATGCACACTCACGGGACAGAGCTGCCTCGAGGTTTGACACTCAGGCCCGCCACTTCAGCCTCCGTTACGGGCGCGAGTCGTCACCTAAAGCAACAGCAACAGTAGCACGAGACACTCTGAGCCCGCCATGCCATCCTGCCCCCCGTCACGCTGCCATTGCTCGTCACTGGACTGCCTTGACTTGTAGCTCAGGCGTCAATTGCGTGTTTACAGTACAGGAAATTAACAGTCGATGAGCAATTCCGTGTTGGCAACGTCGAGGTCCTTGATCGCGCGGTCCATCGTACGCGGCGCACCTTGGGACGTCCTCAGCTCGCGGTGCATCAGAGGGACGAGAAGCGGCGTGTGTCGGAAGGCGGCGGCGAGTGGCGGCTGACGATACGAGTCCCCAGGTGCAGGGGGCAGGTTGTCAGGGAAGAAATGGAGCTAGGGTGGAGGGGAAAACAAGGCCCAACGTCCGACAGATGGCTCCTTCAGCGCCACCACAACACCTTTCCCGCGCCACGCCGCAGCCCCTCCTCCTGCTCCTCCTCCTCTTCCTCCGCTCCGCCGCAAGATTCACTGCCTCACAAACGTCAACACAAAACAGCCTTGAATTAATATAAACTCAAAACAGACTGAAGAATTTCCCTAAAAAACCGCTTCATGGACTGGTATGCCAAGACACAACACGCGAAAAACAAGGCAGCCTCAAATAAGCGCCTCAAAAACTGCTCTCAGGACTAGTTTGCAGATATTGGGTGTGGCGTGGGTGGGTGTGGGGGGTTAGAGGAGACCGGCGGGTGGTCAGTGGGTGTGGCCGTGAATCGCGGGAGGCTGCGTGCGTGAGGGCGGTGTGGGCGTGATGGGCGCCTGGACAGAACTGGCTCCTGCTTCCTCTCCACACGCAGTCATACCGAACCGTGGGCGGGAAAGTGGGCCAAAAACTGAGAAATTCGTCAGGAAACCGCAAAAGCGAGCACCATTTGGCAGCAGCTGTCGCTCATCGGCAACGAAAGATGGAAGAAAAAAAGAAACGAATTATCATTTTAAACATCGAACTCGGAGCGTGGGAAGCAATGAGGATGACGACGACAACTGCTCCTTACCTTCATTCATTCCAGTCGGAGGTTCCAGTCACGAGGAAATAACAAAGAAGAGAAGAAAGACAGAAAACCGTGAAATTTCAATGCATAATATTGACTCGTGCGTGGTGGAAAGGAAAAAGTAAAACACACACACACGCACACACACACCTGAGGCTCGTAATGAATGACTCCCCTTCCCCCCTCTCCCCCTCCTCCTCCCCCTCCCCTATACACCTGTCCTAGCACACCTGACTGAGCGGTAATTTCAGGTAAGGAAAGGTAGCTGCTGCAAGTGGGCGCCCCGAGGGAAAGGTTTGAAGACTCGGCTGGTACGGTATTCATGATGGACCTTTTATTACCTCTAACTCCCCCCTCCCCCTCCTCTTCCTACCTCCCTCTTTTCTCTTCCTTCTCCGTCCCTCCTTCCCCTTCCTCCCTTTCCAGCCTCCGCCGCCGTCCATTCCCTCTACTCCTCTTTCCTTCCCTCCTTTTTCCCCTTTCCTTCCCTTCCAGCTTCCATTCCTCCCTTTTACCCTCTTCCTCTCCTTTCTCCCCTCCTTCCCCTTCCTTCCCTTTCAGTCTCACGCCCCCATACAACTCCAATCCCTTCTTTCTTCTCCTTCTCCCCTCCTATACATTCTTCCTTTCTTTAAATTCCTGCTTGCCTTTGATTCTTCAGCATTTATGGCTTCATCACTTTCAAGACTTTCCTTTTAGACATTTTGTAACATTGCAATATAAGCTGTTTTTCATTGGGGTTGTAAGAAAGCTTTCCTGGTAAAATGGGCCATAGCTCTTCTCCTCTCATTTACAGCACTAAGAGGTGACCTTCAATTGTTCAGGTATATAGCTTCCTGTTTTACTTCTCTCCTTCCCTTCCTCTCTCTATCTCTCTCTCCTCCGCGGTTCTCGCTCGCAGCATTCCCAGTCTCTCTCACTCTCACACAACGACGCAAAACCAAAACCGTAACGACACGCACAAGAATAATAGAACATAAAGTCGAAGAAATGTATAATCAAGTCGAGAGAACGGCAGAAAAGAGCTGCATCGGAGCGCAGAAACAGAAAACATTGGTATAAGACTTTTCCTCGCACAAGCTGGGGACTCGCTTGGCCACCTCGGGACTCCACTCTGCCCTGTAATGCGCCGCGGCCTGTGGGGCGGTGACTTGCTTCTTGGTGTTTGCTGTGCCCGATTGTGTGCCCGCCTGCCCGCTACCTGACCCTAATATGAATGTCTCTGCCCCCGTTACATTGCTAGGCTTCAAACTCTGACATATGTATTGGTGTCAAGTGGTTCTCAGGTAAACTCAAGTAATTCGTTTGTGTGTGCTTATGCCCAAAGCTTCACTGTTTGATTTTTTGTACAAGCCAGGAAGAAAGTTTGATTTTCTCGGCATAAAAATCAATAATATACAGACTGATAAATTAGGTTCAATACTCTAGGCTCAAATTCCTTCGCCAGTTTATTCCTTGCTAATCTTTCCGACACTCAAACTAATCTACCTCACATGGATGATTGCATTGTCGTGTGTGGTAGTAGGTGTGGGGGTGTAGGGGTGATTCTGTATAGATTTTCTCGTGGTACTACCTAACAACTACCACACCACCATCACCACTACCACCACCATCACCACCACAGCAACACGGCCGCTTCAACAAGATAAAAAAGAAAACCCAGAAAAACACACACACACCAGTTTGTCCACCTCCACCACCAAACACTTAACATACACCCCACACACCACACACACTCACCTCTCACTCACTCACTCGCACCCCTCTCACTCTCACCCACTCTCTATTCATACATACTAAAACAACTACACCTGCATATTAGACGCCACCTCGTTTTCGACCACATAAAAGAGGAGCTTAAGCAGGGAAAGTACAACACAACAGAAAGAGAAAGCTTGAGTTCGTCGGGGAAGCATCTTGGAGAAACTAACTGGAGCGAGGACGAGATAACTGCGATGACTGACTGGCTGACTGAATGGCTGACTGATTGTATTGAATTAGTCACCCTCGTTAGTTCTGTTTATTATCGCCACGCGTCTTCTAATGGTGATGACGCGCGTGATTAAAAACGATGAAAATACAAAATAGTTAGCGTGTGAGGGTGGAAATATTTGTAAGTGTTCGCATATAATGATTTTACCTGATGATGAAGAAGAGGAGGAGGAGGAGGATAGTAATGACGAAAATGAAGAAGCACTGCAACAAAATATAACAAGGACGAAAAGAAGGAGAAAAAGAAGAGGAAGAGGAAGATGAATTAGCAGGCAACAAAATACAACAGAAACGAGAAGAGAAGAAGAAGACGAAGACGAAGATGAAAGAGCAGGCAACAAAATAAAACAATGACAAGAAGATGATGATGAAGAGGTAAAACAACAACAACAACCAGAACCAGAACAAGAGCAACAACAACAACAACAACAGGAAAAATAAAATAGCCCCCAGGAAATCAAGGTTGCACACACTAGACAACAATCCCAAGACCGTCAACCACACTCACAACCACGCCTGCCACCCAACCCTCACCCATAACCACATCTAGCCAACCACACCTCTCCACACCTTGATCATATCCAATTAAAGCCACGCCCAGATCAATAACCTTTTACCTTTACCTCGTTACTCTCCCCCCGTCCCCCATCTGTCCTAAAATCAACCACGCCTGCCAACCTAACCTCAGCACAGCGTTACCATATAATCGTACTCAAAACATCGTATTTATCAGTTCCAGGGCTCAAAACTGTCGTACTCGCACAGACAACGAGATTCCAGTTAAGGTTACCGATAAAAGCGTTACTTACTGGTGTTTATTTGAGATAGATGTGAGCCAGAAACAGGAAAATACGACGTGCCTAAGTGGCTGAGTACGATTGAGGCATTGAACAGATCCGACCACACCTTGTTCACCTGCTCATGACCACACACCCGCAGATACGATCATACCCACCTCCTATTCATGCCGCCACATCACCCATACCCAGTCTCTCTTCATCCTCAACTTATCCACACTCAGCCCCACCTTCACACATCTCACAAATGTTAATAAGTATGATTGAAAGTATTTTTAGTTATACTCATGTGCCGAGGATATATCTGGTCTTCCTCTCCCTCTTCCCTCCGTTCGCTTAATCAAACATCCTTACCTGTTTTCCTTTCTCAGTTTCTTCATTCCGTCTACCCAAACATTCCTATATATCCTGTTTCCCTTTCCCTCGTCTTTTTTTTTTTTTTTTCGATATACCCCGTTTTTCTTTCCTTCTTCCTTCCCGTTTTTATTTCCCTCTTCCGTCTTTCCGATATACCTTGCTTTTTTTTCCTTCTTCCTTCCCGTTTTTATTTCTCTCTTCCGTCTTTCCGATATACCTTGCTTTTTTTTCCTTCTTCCTTCCCGTTTTTATTTCCCTCTTCCGTCTTTCCGGACTTTTTTTTTTTTTACGTTTCTCGTGTAGCGCCAATAGACTCTCTTGGTGAGGTCAGGTGGTCGGCCCGTCAGGTGTTATAGTGGCACCATCTTTCTTGGCTCATGGTGGCCCCCGGAGCTCATCTTTGATCCTCTTTTAACCTAGAGTTTGAATTGATTGATGGTCTTCAGGACAGCATGCGGGTGGGTGAGGGTGCATGTTACCACCTAAACATCCCTATATAACCTGACTCTCTCTTCCTCTCTCTCCCTCTTTCTCCCTCAGCCTCGCCGCCACGCCCAGACTCGCCACGCCCCCCGCCACGCCCTCTCGTTCCGGTCCACAAGGCTGCCGCGGCTCACCTTGCATCCGCCCGGTGATAGAGCGACGTCCTCCGAAGTTCTGCGTTCAGGTTCGCCAGCGTCGCCGACCTTGACTGCCGAGGGTGGGCGGTGGGCGGGACAGCCTCTTTTTATCCCCCTATGATTTTTTTTCTAATTTTGTTGTATCTGTTGCCTGTTCTGTTTGACGGCTGGCTTTTTTTGTTTGTTTGTTTTTGCTGTTTATCTCTGTCTGTTTGTTATCTACTAATGAGGTTTCCGCCGCATACGATTATTTTTTTTTCTGTTTTCTTGTTTTTCCTTTTCCTCCTCCTCCTCTTCTTCCTCCTCCTCCTCCTCTTCCTCCTCTTCCTCCTCCTCCTCCTCCTCTTCCTCCTCCTCCTCTTCCTCCTCCTCCTCCTCCTCCTCCTCCTCATCTTTGTCGTTATCGTCGTCGTCCTCCTCTTCCGTCTTTCCCCTTTTTTCCTCCTGCTTCTCTTTAATCTTCATCACTCTCCCTTTTTCCCTCCTTCATCTTTCCTCCTCCTCCTCCTCCTCCTCCTCACGGTATACGATCTCATAAAACTGTCCCAACGCCCTTCCTTTTTTTATTCTTCATTAAATCTTTGAATATTTCACGCACGCTGACCCGCTCCTTCTCTTCCTCATTTTTATCCTTTTTTTCCTTCTTCCTGATCCTCTTATTACCCTCCTCTTCCTCTTCCTCCTCCTCCTCCGTTTAGTTTGGCTCTATGTGAAATTGGTTTAAAATGAAGTTATCTAATTTCACGCCGAACGAAAATAAAATATATATAAACTCTCTCTCTCTCTCTCTCTCTCTCTCTCTCTCTCTCTCTCTCTCTCTCTCTCTCTCTCTCTCTCTCTCTCTCTCTCTCTCTCTCTCTCTCTCTCTCTCTCTCTCTCTCTCTCTCTCTCTCTCTCTCTCTCTCTCTCTCTCTCTCTCTCTCTCTCTCTCTCTGTCTTGTTTGCTTTATTTCTGCATCGTCATCATTTTCTTCTTGTTTTTCTTTACATTTTTTTCCCTTTTCTTGCATATTCATTTCGTCACACTTCCTGCAGCTGACCTGAACGTAACATCTTTTTGTGGGTCTCTCATTTCCTTTTGACCTTTCCTTTTTTACATATATTAAGACGTCATTCTACGCTTTGTTTAGTCATGCATTAATTCGCCATCATACAATCAATACAGCCTTCGTTTTCGTTTGATTGTTCTTTTAG